>NW_020884877.1:22009077-22172854 GCF_003945725.1 Corapipo altera
ATTATATTATATTATATTATATTATATTATATTATATTATATTATATTAGGAACCTGAACTTAATGTTTTGGGACTTTTCTGTTCCTCGCTACATCTCTGTTGCATTTGAGGGGCAACATAATAGTGAATCTGCAGTTGGGTATCTGGTAGAGCTTGAGACCATTCTGCAGAGTATGAGGACAGGAAGGAAGATGTCTGTGGTTTTCCCTGTACACTACTAAGCACAACTTTTTCATGCTCTGCACACAGCTACAGGCTGCATGAAAGGTGGTGGGATGCAGTGAGAGTCTGTCGTTGCAGACACCTATCAGAGTTTGCTGTTAAAACATTTAAAAAACACAGAAATGTTCCTTTGAGTTCCTTTGCATGGGGGAGGCTTTGAATTAGGAGATCAGGACATTACAGGATAATTGTGGACAATATTAGAAATGCAGGCATGTAAAATAGCTGATGAGGTGCTTTGAAACAAGCTGTCGAGTAATGAATAATCACAGAGAACTTAAATGAGACTCATAGTACAGCCTTTTGTTTCTTAAGGCAACCTACCTCTCTTGGACTTCTTTTCCTCTCTGAGAACAAAAGGCAGAATCAATAAGCCAGTCAATGAGACTACTGGAAACCACTTTGAAGTTTGTGATGAAAGAGAATTTTCCTTCCTGTTTGAATTGCAGATTCCTTAACACAAAACATGGCCGGATCACTTCCACCTCAACAAATCCGATTGAGGAGTCTAAGCTGTCATCCCACCCTACTACCCAACCCTCCTGAGCACCACTCCACCGAATGAGTTCAGTCAGCTGCAGTCTGTACTACATACAGTGCTTTTCAAAGTAGGAGCTGAATCTATTGTTTCACCATCACAGCTCTCAGGAAGTTTTGCTGTGGCTATTTTAAAGATGTTATATATTCCGTGGGAGGAGGGGGGAGATGTTTCTCAAGCAGTCCTAAGCTCCTTAGCCTTTTAGTTTTTGCTTTTAGTTTGTGTTCATGGGTCAAGAGAGCTGTAATAGCACTATAATCATTAACGGTGAAATAAGTATTAAGTTGCACATAAATTAGCACTTGATAGTCCCAAACAGTTAATGAACTACTGGTTAGAAACTGGTTGGGGGAAAAAATGCTCAATTCCAAAAAGTGAACAAGTCTGACTGCTACGAATCATATCAGTCTTACTTTTTAAATACCTTAAATTACCTTTTATATATAACAGGGTAAAGCTGGATTTCTTGACTTTCTAGCTCATACCTGCAGGACAGCACCACTTTGATTCTGGCAGCCAGAGGATGTTTGCTCACTATTTGACTCCTACGTTACAGACACACAGTTTCTCTTATGCAACTTCAGAACTGCTTGGTGGCAGGGCACCAATGGAAGTAACTAGTGTACAGTTATCCAGGGACTGTTACATTTTAATCTTATGATGCTTTTTATTCTTTGCTGCCATTAGGAGTTAGTAACCCTGACAGAGATATGGGTGGTCTTTATTAGTCATGCAATACAAGACTGTCCTTGACCAGGGCAGCTCTCTTTCCAAACTACCCCAGACAGGGATGGCTTCTATGCTCTACATGTTTGTAGCACCTGGCAATTTCCTTTCCATTGAATCTCCTTAATATTGTCACCAATTAATATTTTACCCCATTCAAAGATGAGACCTAAAACATTAGGATAGCAAGTTCCAGACAGATTAGTAACTGGCAACGCAGAATTTATGTAAGCTTCCTTAACCATAAAAATTACCTTTCTAACACTGGATGATTCATAACCTTTTTTTGCATCTTACTGCACAGTCACTCAGCCTTCAGTTGGTTGGCTTTCAAACCACCAGGGCCTGCTTTCTGTCTGCAATGGATGGTGCTGCTCATCTAGTGGGACCCAGGAGACCTGTCCACATCCCACCTGGTAGCTCCCTGTAGGTCCTGTTGGGTCCTTCAATTAATTTCCCTTTCAGAGAGGAAATGAAGAATGACAAACCTTGGTGCCTCATCTTACTAGTGGTAAGCGGGATCCAGGATGAACAGCATTTTAGAGGCTCAAGAGAAGACATCACCTTCCCTCAGCCAAACACATTTCAAAAGACCCAGGGATGTCACTGGCTTCAGTTGAAGACTTTTAGTGTCCCTGTCACTGTTTCACTGTTCACAGAAATCCCTCCCAGTCATTTCTGAAGGAAGCTTACCGAATAGAAGGGCTTTCCTACTGCAAGTTGTGTTAAACACTGGGATTCCTTCTGAGTTAAGGTAAAGCTGCAGGGAGACATCTTGAAGTGAAGGGTGGGGAAGAAAAGGTTAACCAGCTGACTGCAAAACCATTCCCTTTAACTGAAGACAGGGTGGCATGCTGCATTTGTTATAGCTTGGGACACAAATGTTCACAGTATGTGGCATGGATGCAGAGTAAATATTTCATGAGTCTCCTGACAGACTCCTCCCTGACAGGAAGGAGCTGGCATGGCCATGGCAGCCCAAGTGCTTGCAGCAGCAGTCCATGAAGCCTCTGGTAGCTAAGGCAGCTTTCTCAGAACCTGAGGATCTTCCCTCTTGGACTTCTATTGCTCTTTGTTAAATAAAACTTGGGCCCCTTCTTCTCAGAGGATACTGTGCATCCAGCATACACTGCACTGGACATCAGAGCCTGACAGTACTGATGATGTGTTTGATGGCAGCTCTGGTGGCTGAGAACCTGCCTGTCCTGTACTTGTGAACACATGAATGTTCTGTCAGACAATGCTCTTATTTTAGCAGCATTGTTGCAAATGCCCTATGGACTACAGAGATCTCTCTCTGGAAAAAAAAAATGTTGTTTGCAACCTAATTTCGACATGGTTAGCAGAGTTTGCAAACACAATAATAACCTTGGGAAAACTGTTTCTATGAGAGAAGAACCTTTGGTTTAGTCTACAACTGTTATTATTCTATCTCTTACGCTTATCTCAGCTCTATGGCAGCAGGACAGATTGTAGAGAAGTTTGTTACACAGCTTGCAGTGAAAACAGATGGTGCAACAAAGGAGTCAAAAACAGGGGTAAGAAAATCGAGGATATATATCCCTAAGATACGTTGGCCAATTCTTTAAAAAATGTCAGGCATCAGCTTTCTGGCATCTAATACAGATGTCAGATGGTTAGGTTTTTTTCAGTAACTAAGTAAATTACTCCACATTCTTCTACAAAATCCCTTTGCTTCAGTTACCAGAGAACAACAAGGCATCTTTTGCCCCAGCTGTTGCAAGTTCTAAGGTACTTCTATAGTCCCACCATCAAAAGGTGCTGAAAAAATATCTTTCCCCTCATAACAGCATAATGATCCTTACCATTTATAAATGATGATACTCTACAATCAAAGCAAACCAAGGAATTCATTCACCACTTCCCATGAGCAGGCCCATCAGTCATCCCCAGGAAAGTCAGGCTCCATCATGCATTACAGTGACTTGGGAAAACAAATGCCATCATACTGAACTTTCCCCCCTTCCTTCTCCCCACCTTTATATGCTGAGCATGTTGCCATGTGGTCTGGGATATCCCTGTGGTCAGTTGGGGTCACCTGTTCCAGTGGTGTCCCCTTCTAGCTTCTTACTGGTGAGATGGGGAGCCGAAAAGGCCTTGACTGTTTAAGCACTGCTCAACAGTGATGCAAGAAGTGTTGAAAGGTGTTTAAGAGGCATCTGAATCTGGCACCGGGAGATAAGGTTTAGTGCTTTAGAAGTTACAGTGATAGTGCTGGTTGATGGTTGGATATTTGATCTTAAAGGTCTCTTCCAACTTTGATTATTCTATGATTCTATGAAGACATCCATGAATTATCAACACTGCTTGCAGCACACATCAAAACCATAGCCCCATACCAGCTACTATGACGAAAATTAACTGCATCCCAGTCAAAACCAGCAGAGTCTTCAATATCACACTGAATAAACTGAAAGGTTGAGCTGGCCAGAGCACCGAAGCTAGCATGAAGAAACAAGTCTGGGAGCATGGAAGAACAAGGGTTGTGATGTTCACTCTGACTGGCACAGGGACCAGCTTGTGTCATTTATTCTGTACAGAACTTGAGAAGTAAATTAGTGTGCACGTCTGAAGGTCAGTGGTGCCACTGCTGCGTGTGTGAACACTTGTGTGAACATTTTGCTACTTGGTCGGGCCCCAGGCATCTCCAATGACCGCTAAAACCTAAGTATTGTCCTGGCCTCCTAGAATGGGGATCTGCCCTGTGCCGGCAGCCGCTCACAAGCTGCTGCAGGCAGCAGCGTGTGCTGTTACAGGACTCTCCACTTCGTGTCCTCGCTTGCCTGCTTTTTGGATCAGCTAGGAAAAGGGAGGGCTCAAGTTTCAGGAAGGGCAGTGGCTAAAAAGCAAGAAGAACTAGGTACCCGCATTATTTACGACAGGAATTAATCTGAAAAATTCAGTCCTTTCCAGGCTCTGACTGAGCACCTTGGGGTTGTAGCATCTTTGCTGATGCCTCTTGGGTTTGAATGGCTTCAAGATGGGACTCACACTTTGTAGACATTGTAATCCACATTCAGGGGCTTGCCTTAGCTACTCGAAGCCTGTGGAGCATGGCAGACTGACCAGGGGGCCTGATACAGAATTGAAAATCCCCAGGAATCCCTCCTGATCCGAAGAGCATGCCTGTCTCATCATGGATAAGCAAGTGTGAATGCTTTCACACCATATCTGCTAGTGAGTTACTGGACAGACTGTATTGGTCTTATTTTGAGTCCTGATTCTGTAAAGCATCAGTGTGTGCTTCATGCTAGAGGTAATTCTTTCCTTGCATGTTCACTGATAACTAAATGGTCCAACTGGGAAAGCTCACGTAGATCCCTGTGTCTGTTTCAGACTGGAGGAAAAACCTGACTGAGTTTTCACAACTGTCCCTGTTAAGTATCTAACTTTAAATTATCTAACTAGTGTCTAATTATCTAATTAGTATCTAACTAGCTCATTAATAAAATCTTATTCCCTATTTGTCTAAAACTTGCAAGAATAAGGTCTGTGCAAACTAACTCATTCATTGCAATCACCTGCACATCACAGGCCACTTAATGTCATGTGGAATTGCACTTCACACTTCCTCTTTGCCCAATTCTTCGAATCTGAAATGGGTCTATTCATAATGGAAATTATTTTAATAAATGTAATGAAAGAATTTATTACTAATTTGATAACTTCATTGTGGTAACTATTGCTCAGCTTAAGGAAATAACTTTGCAGTATTTATATTATGCAAACAAGGAGTGCACAGAGCAATGTACCTGCTCCAAAAGTTTTCACCAGCTTGGACAGAGGAGGATTGAGCCATGTTGCTGAGCAGCCCCGGGCTTTGCCATACTAATTACTTCAGGAATCTTCTGTCCTTGGGAGATTGGAGCCCTGGAAGCTTTAATTCTGTAGCTGGTAGAAGACAAAAACCTATTTCAAAACTGAAGTCTTTTGTGAAGGAACAACATTATATTTCAAATTATTCTACTTTTACCAAGTTTTCCTACTTTAGGGTCAAAACCTGTGAGTTTTTTTCGGATATTTTCTCCACACAAAAGTACAAATGGGAGAAAATCCAGCCCTTCCACCAGAGATTTGTTCCAATGATAAAAACTATTTTGCCTTATTTCTTTTGTGAAACTTTTCTAGCTTAAGTTTGCAGCAAATCGTTCAAGCAATGCCGTTCATTGTGAGGGTAGACTCCCAAGGGATAAAATTTCCTCTTAATGGCAAATATTCATGGGATCAATTCATGAGTGAGACTTTAACCCACTAATTCCACCAACAGTTTAGTAGCATAATAAGAGGATTATCTCCATCAGCTCTAGTTCCTGTTCCCCAAACTCATTCCTCATCAGTCCAAAGTTTTCTAATTATTTTCTAGGACTTCTGACTTTTGTGCAATTCAGCATTAACTTGAACAATTGTCTCTGACAACATTTCAGGTCTATTTAAATCCAGCATAATTCAATCTTTCTCTTTTGCTATGTAATTCTTGATTCCTTTTCTTTGTCCAGACAAATATCAGGACAGAGGCCTTTAACCTGATCCCTTTTCTTATGAATTGTTAGGATCCAGTTTGTGGGCATTGGGAGGTGGGTGGCAGAGCAAGTTTTGTGTGCAAGATTAGGACCAGAGCTGAAAAAACAAGACCATATATTTCTCCAGGGTGTAGACCAAAAGCAACTGGAAGGTTTGGGCTGTCACTAGTGTATTAGGTGGGAAATACCCACTACATTTAACTAAGCAAATCTCTTACAGCAGAGCCTGATATTCATGGCACCAGAGAGAGAACTTCGTCAATGGGCCAATTTTCTGTGTAGCTGTAAATAACACTGTACATCTTTGCAGAAAATGCACTGAGAGAACTGATTCTATTTGGGTGACTTGTACTGAAGGAATAGTGCTATTTCAAAAATAACCATTATTGGCTTTAGTTTGATGTGGAATACAATAAAGACTAGGCCAAATTATGCAGGGTTACTATAATTATTTTGAAAGCTCAGCATGGAAAAATTTGTAACAGCTCATGTGCTCCCATCAGGAATCTTTTCAATTTTACCCTCATGAACAGTTGTTCATTCATTGCTGATTGCAACAACCTTTTAATCAAGAAAACAGCCTGGATATTTTACTCCAGCTGGTAACAGGGATTGAGGGAAATGGTGACATTAATTTTACAAGCTGAATTTGAGAACCAGATTTCTTTGAAGAATACTTGCTAAATAGAAAGAAGTGGCTTTAAAGCTACTTTAAAAGGAAAAACAGTGTCAAATTCAGCCTTTAGGCAGTGTGTTGCAAATATTCTTGGGCCCAAGAAGCAGCAACGGGAAGGTCTGTGTCAGAGTCAGACTACAGAGGGAGCTTTTCCCCATTGCTCTTCATGTGGTACCAATGGGCAGCAGCTCTGGTTTGCTTCACCAGCAACAAATTATAAATCACTAAACGAATGAGCCAACACACAACAAAACAGCTGGAAGCAAGGATTTTCCCTTCCGTTTTCCTCGCCGCTCCAATTAGCTCATGGAGCGCTTGCTTACTCTTCAGTGTCCAAACCCAGCATCTGAGTACCTTAAAGGCTAGTGTTATCTGACAACAAAAAGGTGGACAGACTTTGCAGCTGGGTTCCCAGAGAGGTAGATGTAGGGAAGGGATAAGTCTTTTCTTTGTTTGCTTAAAGTCTCATATCCCTTGCAGGTTACTCACCATCACAGGTATCAGGAAAACACCTTTCACTCTTTTCCCATTCTTAATGTGAAAGAGGGGAGAAAGACAGACAGGAGGATCTCTTTAATATTTGTTGTTGTCAACTTTTGTGGATTTTTTACTCCTGGAAAGCGTTGAGGTTAAAATTGTTGGAGGTAGCTAGTGAAAGCATGAGAATTCTGGATGAAACCTTCTTTGAGGTTTCCCCCCAAAGCATACACACATGCTTTTTCAACAGAAAATGGTATTTCTGCAGGAAATAACTTCTCTGACCACTGTTTGATCAGCTCCAGGACTATCACAAATCCTTTAGGTTCTGATTATAATCCGATGGTGTCCCACATCATCATTTTTAAGTAGGGTCCTTCCAGATATGGCACAAGCAACGGCACTTGCATTGCAGAGTTGCCCTGAAGAAGGACACATATGGGCATCATCTGAGCCACATGACTGTTCAGCTTCAGGCTGTTGCACGGCTCAGTTGCCTGCTGGCTTGTGTCTGCTCTGTCTCTGCTGTTGAACAGTTTGGATCCGTGCTTCCTGATGGGACACTGCTCCAAGAGTGGAATGATAGTTAGACTTCTCAGATGGCCCATCTGAGGAGACAAGAGCAAAGCAGAGTTTGACCCACAGACGTCACAGCTGTTTTCAGTGACCAAGTTTGGGAACATGTGAAGGAGATGCCCAAGATGTGAGAATTTAGTCTCAATTCAGACTTGTGCAAATAGGCAAGTGTGGAGCAAGACCACAACCCTGCCAAGCTACACAAATATCTGTTTTGCAATCAGGAGATATGTAGTCCGTACTGAAATGGGACACGCTGCTTTTATAAATGATTTTGTATTCTAGGAAGCAGAGGAAAAACTGCATCAAAGAGACGTGTTTTAACAATAATATGACACTGCAAAGTTATGTACAACTTAGGAGCTCTTCTGTCGGTATAAAGGATATGGCCCAGACTGTTCAGCCTTTTCAGGCACAGGTGGAGTGACTCCAGGTATAAAAGGTGCAGCTGAGAGGCTTCCCTCCTCCCTGCCCTGGTAAGGGGCACTTGCATACCTATAAAGATGCACTGGGCATCTTGCATACCTATAATATTCAGGTTGGGGCTAGTTATCATTAGTAAAATAAAAGGCAAATGGGAAATCCCTGGTTAGAAATGTCCCTAGTACTTGTTTTGTCAGATTGCTTTCCAGACTGATTGGGTTTAGGGGGTTGTTTTTCTGTTGCCTCTTCTGGAATGTTAGTAGGGACTGGGGAACTTGAACCTATTCAAATTGATCTCTTCATATTTCTCATTCATTTGTGTATTGAGATTATTCCATAATGATAAAATGTTTGGATTTGTCATACAGAATCAAGCAGCTTTGATATGCCATACTTTACCCTAGCCAGTAAGGTAGAGTATAGAAGAGGGAATATAGATTGACCTCTGTCATGGTGATATTTTCCTTATCTTTTTAGCAGCATGAAAACTGGCAAGTAAATCTTCTATAGAAGCTCCCAGCACAAAAATGAAACTGAAATATTTAATCCCCATGGAAACAGCTTATCATGGATGGAGGATTTCCCCCAAAATCAGATTGTGAGCTTCCAAGAACACATCCTGAAAATGGTGATTTCACATCAAAGCTGAAAAGGCAAGTGGGAGGCGGAGAGAGGAGATTTTGGGGAGGAGGGGGAACCTGACTGCTGATGTTTACCCAGCCTGAGCAGTCTCTCCCTCTGAGGTCTGACTTCTGTGAATTTAGTGTACATGTGAGCACTTCCATAGATTTTAAGCACTACGGGGAGAAGTGCCATTGTTAGGTATTTAATCTGAAGGTAAAGAGGATCATCTTTCTTCCTTTAAAATCTAAATCCCTTGTTAGCTTAGTTTCTTAAGAGGGGAATACAATCAGATGTTTTTTTCCCCAATACAATTGAGAGTCAGGCTTCCTTTTTGTCTTCACTCCCGAAGAAAAGTACAAGTTACAAAGGAATGATTACTTTTATTTGTAGCTTTTTTCTGATCACTGAAGTACACGTGGTGTGTCAGCTCCTGAAATCCCTTTATTCTGTGTCTGAGTCTGAACTCTTCCAAGTATTTTATTTTCAGTCTACTATGTCACTTTCTGCTTTCCTCAGAGGTTTTCCTTCTAATTGCAGCATTTTAAAACTCAGTACCCATATATCATCACACATCAACATCAGCTTTTCTTGAGTCTTAGATTTTCCACTCCTGTTAGTGGATCTCCACTTCTAGGCAATGATCAATGCACTTGATTGCTTATGCCATCTTCCAGCAGTGAAAGAAGGGAAAATCTCTCATGAATAGCCCAGACCACTTTCCACAATCCGTGGTTGAACTAGGTCCCCCTGTCCCTGTGACAGGGATTTATTTTCTTTCTGCAAGTGACTGCATTGTCCTCATAGTCTTTTATGATAAGTTCTTAAATGTTTCAAGTATGGCACTTGGACTGCTCTTTTCTGTGGCTTCCCTGCTAAAGAAACACTGCTCAGGCGCTCAAGTTATGTAACTGCTTTGCACAGCTGAGGGGGAACAGATGAGTGGATCCCAGCTAGTAGCCCACTTCAGAACCATTTATTGCTAATCTTGCTGATTTGGATCTTGGCTGAGGCCTGTGTAAAAACTTACATTACCTGACAGCTGGTTTTGAAATGAACTGGCAGCTTCTATTTTCTAAAGGTACATGGTTGATATAGACTACTGGAAATTTTGGGCAAACGCTTTCAACAGAGAAGAGGCTAAGAATGGAATTAACATGCAATCTGAATTACTGCAGCATACTGAAGCATCTCTTTAGATCAAATTAACCTCTTGTCAGTGCAAACTACCTCCATGTACTCAAACCATTTGCATTATTCCTTTGGAACTCAGACTGTTGCATAATTCAAAAGATAATGTCCTCAGATATAAAGACCTGTGCGAGCAACATCATCCTGTATCCAAATGGATTTTGGAGCGGAAATGTACAGAGGGTGAGGTGGAACCTCAACACAGCAAGCAGCTTTCCATGCATTCATGCAACTGTATTCAAGTAGAGCCTCTTAGAGCATTAGCAGCCTTCTTCAGCAGGCTTCCACTGAAACCTGAGACCATCAGCTTTGCTTCTTATAAAGAGGTATTTGCAAAAATGTTTGGCCTTCCATAAACACCACCCACTCCTGGTGAGTGAGGGCATGTGGAGTGAAGGGCTTAGTCCTTCCTCACTAAGGCAACATATCATTGATTTCCTTCAGAAAAGAAATAGTCCACTTTTACCGAAACTTGGCAGCAAGCAGAAGAAGTATGAAGAGCAGTACAATCCCAGCAGCATCCCCATAAGGTCTCCATGTGGTGCATGGATGCTGGTCAAGCAGTGACTCTTCAGGCTGAAATTATTAGTCTGCCTTTGAAGCTGTTCCAAACTCAGCTCCTCTTCGGGAAGCACTGAAGAAGGAGCAAACTTGTACCAACCATGATGGCAATTTTAGTGACTTTCCATTTCAAGACAGTCGTTTTTTGAGTAAGGAGCTTCAGTTTGTTTGTGACCTGATCTAATGCCTGCCAGATTCACTGAGCTGCAAGTAGGTTGTCTCCTTCTTAAATTTGCTTTGTTTGAAGGTTTTCCATCAACTACCTGTAAAACAATGGAGCAAAGAGCCTTTTTTTTCCCATTTCCCAGTGAGGCTTGATTTACCGATGTTGGTAAAACAGCTGGTAGATTATGCTTGGGGATTTTAAAGGTCTGCAGTTCTGTCTCGTCTAAGTACCCTGACTTCAGCAAAGCTATGAACTAGATGAATATCTCCATCTTGTCCTAGTAACTCCCTACTAATCTTATTAAATCCCTTCCAGACCCAGATCAATATCTGAAATGCACTCTGTCCTGTAATTAATCTGATGAACCATGCTAGTCTTGTTTACAAGACTTCAAATTTTTCTTTAGAGAATTTTATTTTTAAATTAAACTGGTTTAGCAGAAGCAGGGTCATGATCTCTGTTTCTTGGTAGCTTTTTCGTGCCCTTATTAAATCTTCTGTACTGAGTGCATTCAGTAATTCAATGATTCTCCTGGCGAATAGAATTTGATACCAGGATCTTAAAGACCCTGCAGAGGGTCAGGTCTGGCAGTTTGATGGCTTGTGTGTGAAAGGCATCAGTCAGACCAGCCTGACCAATTTGTGGATTTTTTCATCGAGACAAAAATGTGTGATGAAGCATGTGGAACTACATGAGTTAGAGCAGTGTCAGCATTTATTATTTGTCAGCACTCCTGTCTCCTACCTCACACAGTCATGTGTCCTAACCAACGCTTGGTCTGCTTCAGCTCCTGAGAGTAGAGTCCACCTCTTGGTGAGGATGGTTTTCTGACACCTGGCTCTTTCGGAGCAAAGGGCTCTTCAGCAATCAGTGATGAACTACTAATCAGTGATTAGTGCTACTAATTGGTGAGGGCATGAAACCACCAGCCCTTAGCTTCATTGCCCTCCAAAAAAATGGGCATATGATCTTAGTTCATTAATAGATAATTGATCACAGATGACAGCAAGACTTAGAAGTAAGCTGTAGGAACAGAAGGAATGAATGGAATAATATTGTGATCCAATTTTGTTGCCATTGACCAACAGTCGTATAGCTCATGTATGTGAGAGTGCAGCAGGCAGTAATTAACACACTACAGCTGTATCCAGGCTCAAAAACACAGCTGACTGCTCTAGTGTTGGCAATAACTTCCAGTTTGAGCAGGAAGCTGGACTACAGACCTCCACAGGTCCCTTCCAACAAGCCTTTCCAGGAGCCTGTGACTTTGTCCTGTTCTGTTGCACAGTGTACAAATGTTCACACCCTAGTGTCAAGGAAAGGGGTCTAAGGACAGGGAGAAGATATTGGATATATATACAGGGAATCATTAGAGAGCTGGAAACAATATTGCAGTGCTGCTTTCTTTTTCTTCAGCAGTCTTTAGTATGCTTCTTTGGAAAGGACTCAGCCAATTGAAGGCATCAAGAAGGAGGTGCTGAAGAGGTTTATGGCAACAGGGACAACAAGAAATGCAAGGCTGAGACAAAACACTGAGATACTGGGTGAAGAGCAAAGCAATCTCTACCAACCACAGAGATTACCTAGTCCCTAGGGTTTTCCATGGAAGTCTGAAGTTTTCCCATTTAAGGAAATCACAAACATTTCTAGCCTTAGATTTAAAGTCTCTCCATGAGACACAGAGAATATTGCACACTCAAAATGCAGGACTTGAAATCACTGAGGAAGTGTCATGTCTCACACAGTACAGGAGCTGCTAAAGGTGCTCAAAGGTCCTATGAGGAGGTTCATCCTAACCCTTTTTATTATTTGAAGCTTATATCATCATAGGATTTTTTAGGTCAAAAAAGACCTTTAAGATCATTGAGTCCAACCATTAACCCAGCACAGCCAAGGCCACCACTAAATCATGTCCCTAAGTGTCGCATCTACACCTCCTTTAAATGCCTCCAGGAATGCTGACTCAACCACTCCCTTGGGCAGCCTTTTCCAGTGCTTGACAACCCTTTTAGTGAAGAAATTTTTCCTAATATCCGATCTAAACCTTCTCTATTGCAATTTGAGGACATTTCCTCTTGTCCTGTCACTTGTTTTTGGGAGAGATGAGGAGAGAACTATGCCCTTGTGTCCCTTCTGCAGAGGCTGAAGATACTTACCAACACTTCAGCTAATGATTTGAGTTTGGCACAGGTCTAGACTGCTCTTGTGCCCAGCTCATGTACCTTTTAGCTGGTACATAACTAGTTTGGATACAGACACCATTTAAGAACATCTTCCTAATCTCTGAGGGCATTAGCTTGCCTCATTGTTCTCGTTGCATAGTGAGGAAAGCCTGACCTTCCAGCTTGTGAAAACCACCCCACAGCTACGGCATTATAATTTTAGCCTGGATCTAGTGACTCAGCCCTGACTGGGAGAGCTAACTTGACTAGCCAGAAAATGGCAAGCTCAGCTGTGCAAAGAGCTGCTCAGCTATGCTGCTGCTTCGTGGGATGCGAGGCTGAGAAACACTTCTGAGTCATGATCCAGGACACAGCTTGGCCCTGTGTGTGGGCTTCACTACCAAGGTCACACAACCATCTCTCTTCCTTCAAGAAAATTTTAGAAGAGTGCTCAGCATAGTTGGGATATCCCAGTGTGGGGTGGGGAGCAGCTCCAGGGCTCCTCCTCTCACCCTTCATCCTCAGGAGAATTAAACGTGAGAGCTAAGTGCTTGCTTTTCTGAAGCTATTACTGGCAACCAATGCAAAATGTCCCTTTTCATGACAAGTAAATGACCTGCTAAGCACAAGCTATAAAAATTCAGGTCATGTTTTCTGTTTCATTAATATGCTGTCTGACAAAACCTTTGCCTGCTGGGGCTCTCTGCTGGCAATGGGAGTTAGAAAACCCTTAAGGATTTCTCACTGTCATTATGAGATAGAAAGGTAAACAGGTTTCTAAAGGAAAGGCAGCTTCCAAAAGACAGGCTGTCTTTGTGTCCTGATCCTATGAACAACCACAGGAGGAGGCAAGTAATGCCATTTACACACACAGTCCCAGTAGTGTGGGGTTCAAACGCTTTTATGTTTCACTAATAGCTTGGCCTGACTGTCCCAGAAGTCAATAGAAAGGGTTTTTTGATTGCAACAGGCAGTGGACCAAAAATGTTATTCAGACACAGAAATCTTTGTAAAGTTGGTAAGGAGGAGTAGAAGAACAATACTAATCAGAAGGAAACTCCAAGGGAGAGTCTCTCTGAAATGCTTTTCTACAAAAATCACAGAATTGTTTAGATTGGAAAAGATGTCTTAAGATCATTGAGTCAAACCACTAACTGCCAAGCACTGCCAAGACCACCATTAAACTGTGTTCCTAAGTGCCACATCTATACCTCTTTTAAATATCTCCAAGGATGGTGATTCCACCACTTCATGAGCATCATGACCACCCTAGCAGTGAAGAAATTTTTCCTAACATCCAGTCTTAAACTTCCCTGGTGCAATTCGAGGGCATTTACTCTCATCCAGTCACTTGTTACGTGGGAGAAGAGGCCAACCCTCACCTTGCTACAACCTCCTTTCAGGTAGTTTGTAGAAAGTGATTTGGTAACCCCTGAGCCTCCTTTTCTCCAGGCTAAACAACCCCAGCTCCCTCAGCCACTCCCCATAAGACTTGTGCTATAGATCCTTTATCAGCTTCATTGGCTACTGTAGTCTTTGGGCCAATAGTGTCAAGAATTTACTGGAGATGGTTGTTCTTTCCACATAAAACTATCTTTCAGAAATCAGAGAACTGTCTCCCCTCAGGGGACATCCAAGGTGGGTTCAGAGGGTACATCCCTTCTAGCTGTAACTACAGGGGTTTCCAACAAAGGATGTAGGGAGGGTGAACCATCATCCACATGCTTCACTAAGGCTGGATTAATCTAAAGCTGGATTCTAGATCCAAAGTCTTTTCCCTATGTGGGGAGTTTGGGCTTGAAGGAATTTGAAGAGCATTAGTTTTTTCTCTTGGCAATATTAAGTAGGAATCATTCTGCCTTCCTGACTGAGTTCTCTGTGCTTGCAGGGTGGTAACTGATGTGCTGGCAGTGAGATCAGGCTGTCCTGCCTAGGGCTGAGGTCTGGCTTTCCACCTCCAGGTCAGTTCCCATCCTCTCATCTTTGCTGTTTACAAAATGAGTTTCACAGGGAGAGCACAGAGGCTGAGATGTAGCAGAGAGATCCAAAACATAACCTGACAGGTCAGTGCCATTCAAAGGGTTATAAATATTTCCTTGAGCCACCAGGTATTTCCAGATTTGGCATCCAGGTGCCTTGATGAATTACTTCTGTCCAAAGGTGGGCTTTAGGGACCTGCCTGCTTTGTGTCCTCCTTTGTGCTGTTCACTACCATGTACCTTGTTTTCTACAGTGCTCCTGCCCAGAATGCCAATGTTTTGGAGCAGCACCATCAGCCTCATTCCAGGGACACCCCGCCTCCAATGAATGCATTGATTCATAGCTTATTTTCAAAGCCAGAAGGAATTGGTATGCTGATCTGCTCTGACCTCGAGCATGCAGTGGGCACAGGAGTATTTATAGCTCTGTTTACAACATTCTGCTCTGTATACAAGTGAATAAGGACAAGTAAAGAGCAGGTTCCCTGTCTCAGTGTAGGTTCGACAGCCATTACAAGCTCAACTTCTTTATTAAGGTATTGCCCTCAGTAACTGGGAGGGCAGAACAGCCCTGCCGACTCTAGAGCTTGTGGGCAGAGTCACCCACACACAGCACTTGTGCATACATCTATGGCCTGACTGCAGCAGAGCAGAAATAAGCTCCAGGTGCAAGGACAGAGATCTAGGAAATCCTGGGCCTGTGTTTCTTAGTCTCCATACTAACCCTGTCTTGCATCTTCTCCTGGGGATCATCTGTCCTATGTTCTAACCATATTGAAGCAGCCCAAAAGATACAGGAGGTCACTGGATAAGATGGTTGAAATGAGGTTAGGAATAATAAATAACTTGTAGGGAGGTTCTAGAGAATAGCAGGACAGAGCCACCACCAACTGCAGCTGCTACAGTTCTCCCAATATTATTTCTCAATGTGTGTTCCCTGATTTGTATTTGGAGTCACAGACTAAGACACGGCATGCTCCAGAGCACCCTGGTGCTGCATCTCAGATGGGGTGATGAACAGACCTGCCCAAAGCTCAAGCACTCCAGGAAGATCAGCTCTCTTCTACGTTTGAAACTGAGATCATTAAAACTGAAACAATGCTAAAAGTTACATCGCTTTCCACTTGTCATGTCCTGTCTTCATGCCTTGCAGCAGTCCAGGCCATTTGTCTTTCTCCTGTGTTTTAATTCTGTTGCCTTAGCTCTTGATGCATGGTGAATATCCAACCAGAAACCTGAGCAATAACCAGATATTAACTAGACAAATTACGTAGTTTTTCTTCCTGTTCACTCTCATATTTCTGCAGGTTAGTGCCACACAACTGCTTTTGGACTGTCGGTGCAACATAAGGAGCCCTCGTAATTCTTTTTTCAGTAAAATGGAATTCACAGTATCTTTTCGAATATGATTTTCATAGCTAAATTTTGCTACAGTTCTGATTGACACACGAACCCGTCAGGTTCATATTCCCCCAAGAGCCTGCCTTTTTCATCAGACTGTGTTGGTGAGTGAACATGTAACTGACTAACATTGTACACCCCTCACATGAAAACTCTAAGAGGGAAAGTAATTGCCTTTTCACATGCACAACTGGTAAAATCTGCTGGAGCTAATGCTTTGGTAGTTAGGAGAAACAGTTATTAATATTTCTGCATGGAAGTTGCACAGTCACCAAGGCCCTCTTGCTCTTGGGCAAAGTACATGCAGTCATCTCTAATCTGTTCCATCTCTCCCCAAGCAGCTCACCCAGCAGTGTGAACAAATTGCCTGGAAATGTCGTCATCGGGCTTCATCTGGCACTATCTCCCCTTTTGTCTCATCATTGATTTCCTCATCTCCTCTGCCTTAAAACTCACATCATACATTAATTTGTGGCTCTCCAGTACTGAAGCAGCTGCACTGTGCCGTCCCTGTTCAACACCAGCAGCTTTCAGCCTCTGAAGTGTCCTTCAACTGCTGCTCACATGAAGATCTCCTGAATGTGTCTCAAGTGGCCTCCCTGCCTGCTACATAACAGCATGTGCTCTGCCAGCTTTTGTTTCATCACAAGAGAGCTTAGAACTGATCTGCTTTCGGAAATTGGGTAAGATTTGGTCTCCTTCCTACAATGACTCAGTGTGCTGGAGAAATGACTCCTGCCTTGTATGAGCAGCTACTGTGCAGCTCTCAGAGCTATGCCAGTCTCTGCTAGCCACCAGCTGCCCTCTGGACAGCCCCTTTGCCAGCAAAGAGCTGGGGCTACTCCACCCTCTGGTCTTATGATTGCTAAATATAGAGTCCATTGATAAATAACATAAATGCATGAAGGGCACAAGAACCAACAGTTGTTGCAGTTAGCTAATACAGCCTTTTCCTCTGTTCTTTTGCCTGTGTCTCTGTGGCCTTTCAATATCACCCTTTGCATTTTGAGTAGATATCTCTGCACACCAGATTCATACTCAGTTCTCATTGCAAGAGTGACCAGGATCAGGCCTTTAGCATGCAATTCAGCCCAGAGAAATGATTCTGTAGGAAACAAAGTCTTGTCTGGCAACTGATGCTGTGGTCACTCTCTGCTTGCACCCATCAACGTTGTCTGGTCTGCTGCCATTGTTTAATAGCCCTATTTGCTGAGTTAAAGCCAGTTTGGGCAGCTAAGCCACAGGGTTTTGCACAGCTATTTCCAAGGCTCTAATCTGGCCAGCAGAAACTTAATTTCCTTGTGTTTTATTAGGACTAATAAAGTCTCACCTTTCCTCAAAACGTGTAGACTGAGTGCATCTGACATGGAAGTAAGTGCAAGATGGTGAGACCTCAAATGTGAAGCCTGTACTCCTAAATCAATGGTGATCTTAATGGGAATAATTCCATTCAAGGGAAGTGTCAGATAAAATGAGTCTATTTCCCTAGGGAAGTGTGTTCTTTTATAAAGCTCTGCTGAACCTTGCCTTTCTAGAAACCAAATTGGCAGTCTCTTTGTTTTGCAGCCAAATTCCTCATCCTAGGCCTGGAATATGTCCTGAAAAATATTTCTAGAGAATCTCCTGTTATAAATAACCTGGAGGAGGGAAGTATTCTATGCATCCTTCCTAGAACAGAGAGCAGTAGGCTGCAAAAGGGTATGAAGAAAGGGTTGATCTCTCGTACTAGAGGAGAAAAAATATCTTGATTTTGAAGCTGTTTGCACTGTGTGCTCAGGATGAGTCACATGAAAGGCAAATTGAGATAAGAGAAAAGACTCCTGAAAGAAAATGACTGATGTTAATCTCTGTATCCCTGCTTACATGGTCTTTGCTGTAGAAATAAAAGCACTGAACTTCCCTGTAATGTCTCCTTAAAACGTGCAGCACCACCAGTTCCCCTGAGCTTCCTCTCTGTGCCCTCACTGTATGTTCTCTATGCATAAAACCTTTCAGGAGGTTTTTCCTTTGTGACCTGTTTATAGAGGGTGCTCATGGTCAGCCTGTCCCAACCCTCCTGCAGCTGTTAGAGCTACACCATGTCCCATCTCTAGCCACGCTGGCTCTGAAGCAGTCACATGTGAACTTTTGTCATGTTTCTGTAGTTGCATGTGAATATCACTAGATGTCCTCTACTGCTAAGTAGCTTTACCGTGGTTTGTGCCAAGCACTAGAGAAACTCAGTGAAATCAATCTCAGCTGTTAAAGATGTCTATTTTATAGCTTCATCGTTCCTAGTCCATAGATGCACAGCAATTGCTCATCCATAGCTGGAAGTAGTGATCTGCTACCTCTGTCCAACTGTACTTACAGTGACAGCAAAGCTACTATATTGGTTTCTTTCAGATTTGGAGCCAACTGGCAGTGGTAGGAGCACCTCAACTTTTTTCTCTGCAGCTCGTTTGAGGCTGAACCATCAGACAGCATTCAGGCTTTGGTCTCCTTGCGCTCTTCTCCAAATCCAACACCAAGGGTCAAGCCTATGGGGCTGTGCTCTAGCAGGATCTGACACAATGTAGAATGGTGCATACACCTCTGCAGGGTGCAGCCAGGTAGAGCTCCCTTCTCTAGCACAACCCAGCTGCCCTCCAGGCAGTGATGCCAGCAGCACCTTGGATTAGCTCATGAGACAACCACTGCATCCTCTCAAACCCCATCTCCATCTTCTAATTTCCCTGCAGGGACGTGGCACTGGCAGGAACTGCACAGACAAAAATCCTACCTCTTGCACTGTTCCTGCAGAGAAAACATTACCTTTTTTTTGGTGCAAACAATCCCTGCCTTGCTGTAGTGCTGTGCAAGCCCTTGTGCTTGCAGCTGCCTGCTAAAGACTTGGGGCAAGGGAATTGTCCCCAGCAGCCCAAAAGACAGCTGGCAGCAAAACAAGCTAAAAGGCTTATGCTGCACTAACCCACTCAGCTTTAATATGGGATAATAAACAGCCACATTCATTTGGACCTAATAGTGAAATATTATGCTATATAAATAATGTGTCCTCTGATTTAGAGGGAGCTTGCCTGAAGTACAATGTGACCTGAGCAGTTCAGAGACTGTATGGTCACTTTAATCTATTCACTGAAGCTGAAACAGACTGGAAATGTCATGTGCTTAAATTTGTATGGGGGGAAATGTTGGCTGAAATTTTAAGACACTCTTTTCTTTTAGCTTTGCATTTGGTTCCACAGTTTGAAGCGTCGCCCATCCTGCACTCACATCCCCCCAGGGAGGGCTGGTAAAGGGGAAGTTCTTCATGCCTCTGCCTCTGCTGTCAAACTGAACGTGATGTTTTGTTTGAGGGCTCCTTGGGGTGACTCAGCAGGATACAAAAATGCACTTAAATAGGAGTTATATTGTATAAGCGCTCAACCACAGCAGCAATTCCCCTTTAGCAATGTTGTTAATGAATACACACTACAAGAAATTTAATGCTGCTCCAGATACTGGCTGGAATTGAAAGAGGACTTTTTGGCTTTCCTCCTTACATAACTGTAGTATTTCTTATGGATAGGAAGGCTACTGAGAACTGACGAATAGCCTGGATACCCGATATACAGGAACTAGGCCATGGGCTTCTCCTCTCAAATGTTACAGACTTTGGTATGAAATGCATCAGAGATCTTCAGGTTTGGGGGTTTGGGTGTCTGAATATTGGGCTTGGTTTGCAAATGCAGTTATCTCCTCAGAAGCAGAAATGTGCCTGCTCTGAAGGGCAATCTGTTTAAGATGCCCAAATACAAAGATGCTCAGATTTAAAGATCTAAACCTGAAATCTTTGACCTACCAGTCCCAGACTGATGTCCCTGCAGCAGTTAGTGACATTTCCACACTTCAAGGGTGTATAAATAACCTGTGTGCAGCTTTGCCAGTTCTGCCCCCACTGGTGGCAAGATGTGCTGATAGCAAAAACCAGATTCCTCGTAGCCAGTCACCTCCATCGCTGCACTGCCCTGGGAAGTCCCCCTCCATCCCAATCTGCCCTGGCAAACTGAGGAGACTCTTTTGTACTAGAAGGAAAATTTGTAGCCAACAGAGAAGCTGAGTTTCACACCAAATTCAGGTCTAAATATATGACTCTTGTTGACAAACACGTCTTACAGACCCAGCTGTTGATTTATGTGAACAAAACATCTCTATCCCACACTTTGGTTGGGAAAGCCTGTGGGAGTCGTCCTGGACATGTCTCCTGTGTCTCTGGATGGGGTGAGATTAGTGGAGAATACGCAGGGTCAGCAGTCATGGGGGCCACAGCCAGGTGTGCTATGGTAGCTTGCTGTGGGTCTGCTCCCTCACACCTCCCCCATGCCGCTGGACAAGTGCAGATTTTGAGGCAGACACTTGTGTATCTTGTTTGTGAAATGGCAGCGTGCTCCTCTCTGCCTCTTACTTATGTGGGAAAGATAGCATGGAGGCTGTCTTGTTTCATGCATGCTGCAGTGTGGGACCAGACTGCCTCGGGTAGTACCTTTTGGGAGAGCAGTGGAGTGTACTTAATGCTAATTTGGCACAGGAGGGGAGCTGGGGCTGTTTGCTTATGTTTAAGAACCATATCAAATGTACATTTTCTTTGCACACCAGCAAGGAGGCAGGACCTGACCCAGCAAGGTAAATCAGCAGGTGCCTAAATGTAGCTCTCTGAGATGCTCTGGGCGCTTGGCATGTCCCTGAGCTCTCTGTAGGGTTGTGCCCAAGATAATTCCATGGTAGTACATGGGCCCATCCTTACTCCATGGATTATTCCCACATGGGCATTGCCAGCCTCCTCTGTGAGGGCAGCATGTGTCAGTGAGTGCATGCCCACGCGGGAGCAGGACTTTTGCTCATCTCTGATGCAAGGTGTGAGGTGGCAAAGGAGCCCACAGGTGAGATGTGAAGTGATGCTTTGGTTCTGTCTCCCAGTACCAGCCAAAAGCACAAAGGAGAAGTAGGAAAAGTAATCACTGCACACATGTTCCCAGAATCCCATCTAGGATGAGCTCCGATGTATTAAATGCAAATTCTGTTATTGCTATAAAAGTCGATGAGGCTTGGTGGGAGGGGGAAATGTGGTGGGAGTAGGGCTGGTGTGCGTACAGCAGCTGGTTCTCAAAGGCTCAGTGTGTGCTGTGCTCATGTGACATGAACGGCGTTTGTATCATCCCGTGCCCTCCGGCTGCTGCCCCGTCCATCAGGCAGAGAACCGGCTGTTCACTCTCCTCCTCCTCCTCCTCCTCCTCGTTTCCTGGCGGCAGCACAAACCCCCACGGCCCGGAGGGTCGCTCCGCTCCCCCTCAGCCACAGCCCCGCGGGGCCAGGGGTGCCGGCCGGGGAGAGCCGCGCCGAGGACCGGCCCCAGCGGCTTAAGGTGCCGCGGCCGCTCCCGCCCCGCGGTTCCACCTTAACGCGGCGGCGGCGGCGGACGGGCCCATTGCCGCGCCGGGGGTCGGCGGGCCCGGGCCCCCGGGAGCCGCCCCGCCGCCCGCGCCCGCCGGAGAGCGGCACCGACACGGGTCCAAAGTGACAGACACGTCCTTGCCGCCGAGCCGCAGGTGATGGCGGGTCCTCGCACCGCCGCGAAACCCCCTCCGGCGGCGCCCGGCCCGGCCCCCGGCGGCGGGGCCGGGCTATTTATAGCAGCCGCCGCGGCGATATAAGGGATGGCCGGCGCAGGCTGCGCTGCCGCGGCCGCCGGGGCGAGAGCGGGTGGGGGCCGGCGGCGCTGCCCGGCCGCGGGCGCCTCTCGGCGGGCAGGGGCGGGCGCTGAGGACGCGTCCCGCAGCCCGGGTGAGCGGGCGGGGAGCGGGCTCGGTGCGGGGCTGTTCTGTTCTGTTCTGTGAGCGGCGCGGGGCGGACACAGCCAGGCGAACAATAACCCGCGGTTCGTGCCGCCCCTGCCCCGCGGGGTGCGGGACAGCGCCACGCCACTCGCAGCGCTCCACGCGTGACAAGCCCGCGGGAGGGGCGGGACCGCCGTGACACCCGGCGGTGACCGCGGCGGGGCTTCCCCCTCGCCTCTTCTCCTCTCCTCTCCTCTCCCCACAGCGATTCCTGCCGAAATGCGGCGCCCCGCTCTGGCATGAGCCCCCGGGCCGGGAAGAGCGCGCCCCGGGCACCGCCGCTTTCCCTGGCCAGGGCTCGGTGTCGCGAAGGAAGGGCTGTCGCCGGCCGTGGCCGCGGAGCCGCCGCTCGCAGCAGCGCCGGACGCGGGACGGACGGTACGGGGGCTCCGTGCTGCGGGTGGGCTGCGGGCCCCGGGGGGCTTCCCTGTCGAACGCTGGGAAGAAAAGGGAGTGTATGGCGCAGTGCTCGGAATGCTATGGGGTCCGTGTCTTCTGGGTGTGCGCGCTGAGAAGAGGGGTCGCTCTGAGTTACTCTGTGTAATGGAAGGTCTTTTGTAAGTTGAGGGTTAGGATTTTGCTTGTATCGGGGTGTTCCCCCCACCCCGCCACGGATTCAGAGCTACGATAATGTTTTACTTTCCTACCCCGTGTGTCTTCTGATCTGATCTGGCTATGGCGAGGTTTCTTATCTTGCATTAAAACTGCTCTTGGACAACTGAGTACTTAGTGAAAGCTTCCATATTCACATGTTTGAGTTGTTTGCTAGACTTTTAGAAGAAAGATAGAGATGCTGTCTTCAATTACGAAGAAACAAGGAGAGAAGGAGGTACTGGGTTTTTTCTGGTTTTACTTTACTTTTACTTTATTTTTTTCTCTCTGCTTTAAGAAAACAAACTGAACCACAGTTGAAGGACAAGGATTTTTCAACTCTTGTGACTGGGATTGCTGGGGATTAGAAAGAAAACTTGTAGCTTTTTTGTTTATTTGTTTTAATCAACGGCTCAAGAGCCCTAGAAACAGTGTAGAAAGAGCTGCTTCCTAGGCAGAGAAACTAACATGCAGCCACGCTGGCTGCAAGCTGAGGAGCAAGTTAAGTGTTAGACCTCGGGTGGACCAGTCTCAAGCATCCTGCATTTCGCTGCTCCAGTGAGCTTCCCTGTCGAGCCGATCACGTTAGGCAACAAATTGGGACTTCACACCGGCAGGTCAGACTGGGCTTTTGTTAAAGAGCAAAGCATACAGTGGAGTCCTAACCCCAGTGTGAGGCTTTTTCCCAGCGCAGGGAACTGCAGCCCTTCAGCGCTGTCAGCTGGCACTGTTCTATAGTAATGTTACAGAAATATGAAAATCTAAGCCACCAACTCCTCAGGTAGCTTAAGTCATCTAAGTTCGGAGTTTGGTTGCAGACTTAAAGGGATGCTGTTGACTGAAATGTTCTATGTATGTCTTATCTGGAAACTGTTGTTCATGCAGTAGCTGGTACTAAGAAAAACACACCAACTTTGTGGTCATACCTGGCTATAGAGCTACTTTCTGAATTTTCACTGTGAAGTTATCTGGTTAGCTCAGGCTCTTTCTGCATGCGAGAAATGCATTTCAAAGGCCTAAACCTGTCATTTTTCTTTATGAAAGGTTCTTTCTGTTGCTCTGAATTTGTAAAGAGCTTTGCAAGAACAAGGTCTATTAAATTAAGAAGGCTGTGAGAAAGATAAGAGAGAACAAGGGGTGTGACAAGGAAATTATGAAGTAATAGTTTTAAAAAAACCACCTCTCTCTAGTATAGCCTTGGACTGCCTAAGAGAGGTAGAATCTCTCTTTCAATATACTTGAGTCTGAAAACATAAAGCTGACAGCATCTCCTTAGAAGTAATAGTGTATATAGAAAAACAGGTGGGTTTCATATTATAATTCTGCATCAATTTGTCTTTCTTTGATTTTGCTCCTCCATTCCGGGAGATATCCTGTATGATAGAGCACATAGCCCAGATTGCAGAGGGTCAAACACCCCACCAGCATGACTCCTGAACCAGAGCAGCTGCACCAGGATCAGAGCTGGTTTAGCACCAGTTTTCAGAAATGATGTGAGAGGCAGTTCTACTTATTGTTTTTGATGGGTGTTTCTGTAAGCTGGAACTAAGAATTACAGAAACTAAACTTGTCTTCTTCATGGGGGGAGTTTTTTGTGTGTGTTGCATTGGGTGTTTTTTTCTTAAACTGGACCTGAGGCTAACCCTAAGGAGGAATAAAACTCTATCATCTGGTGGTTAGAGAGGACTTCCTTCCATCTCCTCACACATTTTTTTGGCACTGAGAGAGACATGGAATTTGGGGACTGGAAGGAGGAGGATGAGTCCTGTGTGTTGTCATTGGCAAAGTAGTACATGATGGCAGCGTAAGGGCAGGTGCATATAGGAAAAATGGATGTGATGATTCATTATTGTTGACATTATGCTGTGGTTTCTTCTGTGGGCTCTTCTTTAACTGCAAACAGAAGCAGTGCCTGTACCTGAGACCTCCATGGCCCTTTAGCTCACACCATGTGCTCCTGGTGGTGTTGAGACCACTAGGGCAGAAACTCTGCTCCCTCCTGCTCTTAATTCTGGACAGCTCCTTGAGGAAAGCTGTTTGGCTTCATTCATTTCTGCCCTTTCATTTTTATCTTCCTTCTTTGGATGGGAAATATTTTTTGTGGCTGGATTCAAGCCAAGAACCTCTACCCACAGCTGCCAACCCTGGCATCCCTACTGACCTGCTGGCTCCAGGTGAGTCAGTTCATTAGGATGAATCACTCTGCCCTGTGAAAGTTTTAGGCTCCAGACTTCAGCTGGACCAGTCTTAATAATTTGGTTTTACCTGGTTTGGTTGTCACTGCTTCAGCCACACTGTCACTCCCAGTGGCTCCTCACTTCAGACTCACTCAGCCTTTACAGTGGGGCCTCTGCTGGGGTGCAGTGCCCCTACACCTTGTGTAGCTGCTTTTGCCTTAGCATTGTAACTTCTCCATGACTACTCATCCCTTTACCTCTCTTACCTGTAGAGGTGGAGGCAGGAGGGATTGCACCTCAGCCTGGGAATGTGCAGCCCTCAGTGCAGAGAGTACTTCAGTCTCTGGAGGTGGAGAATATTAACATGAACCCACAGGAATGAAAAGGGGAGTGTTTTTGTATGGTGGTGGTGTTTGCATAAGCTTTTACTGTCATAAATAAGTAGATCAGGGTTGAGGGGACAGATTCTATATGAAAAACAGGGAATTAATTTTCAGGCTTCCAAGACAGGGCTGAGGAAGAGAAGTGGTGCTAAAAGATATAGATATGGAAATGTCCCTTGAAAGTGACCTTTTAAAGATCAGTGATATTATTCTTGTTGTATAAGGCACTCAAGTTTAATGAAGGATTGGGAGGATTTGGTCCCAGTGAAAACAGAATGAGCGTAGGACTGTTAGATGTGAGGAATGTTAGCCCACTCCTTGGTGGAGTTGCTGCTTTTTTTCTCCTGTTGTTGTTTACAGAGGTATTTGACAGAAGATACTTACTGGGGAGGGGAGAATAACCTTCTTCTTCTACTTCAGTGTTGCTGGCTGTATTTTTCTCCACGGGGAAACAAAGTTCCAGCACTCCAGTGGGTCACATCCTGAGTATTTGTATCCAAATTAAATCTAGAGCAAGTCCATCAACTTCAATAACATCTGCAATAAGCCACAACTGGCTCTTCCTGAACAGGGGAGAAATGAACAGCTGTTACTTCAGATGCTGATTTTTTTTGGCATATGCATTCTTTTGAGATTTATAACTCTCTTATTCTCTGTTTGAGAACGTAGTGGAGCAATTGCTGATCCATGCATGTGTCTATGTGAAAAAATGTCAGTGGAGGAGTAATATGTATGGAAATCTTGCCTAGAGATATGGCAGACTGGCCACCTGTTCTTAGATGATGAAATGATTGTACAAAAATATGTCTCCTGAAATAATGATTGAGGGAAGAGGTAGGGGCAGGAGTGGGAGAAGTTAATATTTATAAGTAGTTTGCTGTACTTATACTACTTGTGGTACTTCCTCTCCTGCAATTTTACTGCTTCAGACACTAGTTTTTCGGTAAGTGATGCTTAGGGCTGCTCAGGCATATGGGTTTCATCTGAGAGACCAGTCCAATTGCTGGAGCTAGCTGAAGAGATGGGAAACCTGACCCCAAGTACCTTCTCTGTCACAGACTGGCCTGAGGTGGGTAGGCTAAGGTCAGCAACTCTTATAGATAACAATGAATCTACCTCTCACAGAATCTGCTTTTCTTCTTTCTAAAATGAGTTAGTAGAAGTTAGTTCTTTGTGGAGTGTGTTGGGGGCATAAATATAGCAAATGCTGAGGTACTTCAGAAGGCATCTAAGTATCTGAGACATGCTGGGATGGGATTCCCCTTCCTTCTTCTCTTGTGGCCAGAACTGACCAGCAGAAATGCTCAGTGCTTCCATAACCTTTTATTAACTTTTAGCTAAGTCTCATTTGCCTCAGAATTTGTTTGCCATTGATAGGCTCAAGATTAAAATCTTGAACTACTTGTTTGTACTTTTATCTTCTATTATAGAGCAGCTTAAGAAGTTGGTGACACTCCTTCACCCTTCTCACAGGTAACGTAATGCCTGTCCTGCCTTCTCTTTAAGAAGGTCTGCTTCTGGAAAGAATGTTGTACCAAATATATAACTTTATGTGGGGTGGTAAAAATGGCTTATTGTATCTTCATCGCTTCTCTTGACTGTATCTTGCTGGTTCTTGGTCTAGACATGAATGTCACTGACGACTTCCTGGGGACTATTTTGTGTCTGAGTGGTGACTTGTAAGGATTCAGGTGATGGGCCAGACTGGTTTATGTAGTGAGTGCTGTTAGTCCACTGAAGACCAAACAGCTGCTCCAAGTTTCCATCACCTCCAGTGAAAACAGGTACAACTGCATCAGCTTGCAGCCAGTTTACAGTAAACCTACTCCTTGAGCTGTGGGCTAACCTGGTTAAGTGTCTCCTGCAGTCAGGTCTCTTACTCTTGTATGTGAAAATAAGTCTTAGTGTGCTTTCTGACTTACTGTAGTGGAAATAAACCAAGAAGGTGTTTCATGTACAGGCTCTCTCACCAGCATATATTAGTAACGCTCATCAGCTTTTGACTGGAACTTTGATGGCATAATTACTCTAAAAGGATAACATATTCAAAACTACCTGTGTGACTTTGGGAGTTAGATTCCTAAGAGTCTTAGTCATCATTTTAAACAAGAATCAGCTTTTTAAGCTATACATACTCCTGAAAGTTTTAAGAAAAGGCTTCTGTTTATCTTGTCTTTAAAAATGCCAGTTTCCAGAATGAGAGTAGCAGCTCTGCCACTCAACTCATTTCAGATATTAAATAAGAATGTTGAAGAAACAATTAGAAAAATACTGTGGTAAGTAGAGTCTCTTGGATAATCTTAATAGAGAGGTCCAGGAGGTAAAAATGTACTTTTCAGTCATCTGACAGCAGGATGGATATAAGCATGCATTTTCAGCTATGTCTTTAGGACAACTGAGAGGATGACTGATGTCTCAGCTATCGCTGTAGCAAAACATACATTTCTCCAGACAGGATTTGGTGCACTAAATTCAAACAACTTGTGACTGGAACGAGGGCAAACATGGTTATCAGAAGAAACAGATAAACTAAGAAAACAGTCTTGCATGCTCTGTTTGTATAGGTAAGGCTTCAATTTGCTGTTAATCCTAGGGTTCTTTTTGAGCAGTGATGGATTAGTCTTGATACTTGTGAAATTTTTAAAGCATTCCTGTAACACTTGTAATGCAAAACATATTTATTTTGCAACATACCTGTGAGATAGGGACTTGCAATTTATCTCACTTGTACAGCTGGGGAACTGAAGTATTCACTAAAGCTAAACACAGCACACAGGATTGATCACACAGGAAAGTCTGCAGCAGGACAGGCAGGAGGGTGCTAAAACAGGGTCTCAATTCCCATGGAAACCAACAAGCTCTGGTCCATGTTTTTCCCATCAGGTTCTTCCTTGGTGCTTCTGAGGCACCAAGGGGGAATTTGTTTGGCTAGACAATGTGGACTTAGGCTTTTCTAAGGAAGAAAGCTCAAGCCTGGTGGTGGAAGGAGGAAGACGATGTATGTCTGGAGGAAGATGAGGAATGAGGAGCATCTCCCAGCTAGAGATGTCGCCGCCACCTCCACTTCTTCAGTGAGTCTGGCTTCCCCAAAGCTGGCACGGGCTACTTCCCAGCTAGTGAAACTGTGTTCCTCTGGGCAAATCCCTGCTTTTCCTGTGCCCAGAGCCAGCTCTGCTCTTCTTAATAAAGTTGATATGAGTGGCTGGCCCGATGATGGAGCCTTCTGCCCAGCTCCACAGCCTTCTGCTGTCACTTGGCTGTGTCTCTGTGCTGCCTGGGCTCCCAGAGGGAGGAGAGCCACCACTACTCCATCTCTGCCTTGTGAGGGGCACCAGTGTTTTGGTTTGGGGGAAGGAAGCTGTCCAGAGCTGGCAAGAGGAATTTTGTGTTTTGAGTGCATGGTGAACAGTAACAATATGAGTTTTAGTGCTCAGAATGTATCCAAGTTTATAGGATGCTATATTTAAAAAGGAGAAAAAATGAGTCATGGGGAGCTATGCTAATGCTAAGTATTTATGTCTACCTCTTGTGAGGCTGAAGGCAGTGGGAGATGAGCAACATTCTTGGGAAGTGTCTAGAGGATTTATGGATCAAAGTAAAGCGCACTGAAGTCAGCTGTAAGTCCTGCTGTGCCTTGCTTGGGGCCCATATCATGTACTGTATGTTGGGTACAGTGAAATATTCTTCTT
Organism: Corapipo altera; assembly: GCF_003945725.1. Taxonomy (NCBI): domain Eukaryota; kingdom Metazoa; phylum Chordata; class Aves; order Passeriformes; family Pipridae; genus Corapipo; species Corapipo altera. The sequence goes on from NW_020884877.1 coordinate 22,038,031, forward strand.
GGAAACTTGGGAGTGCTCAGTGCTGTTGAATTCCCTGGGCTTGGGCAGAAGCTTGACTATCTCCCAGTGGTTACTGTGCTGCTGCTGGAAAGTCACACCTGGGTCGCAGCCAGGGGAGGGATGTCACTGCTCCTCTTGGGCCATGCCTGCAGCACTGCAGGAATGGATACCTGCATCCTGAGTGGGAGCAGGCAGAGCCTGGGCATGTCTTACTTCTTGTGCTCCTCCACAACAGCTACAGTCCCAAGGAGATGTAACATTGGGGTCTGCTGTGGCACAAGCTGATGGAGCTTTTCTTTCAGAGCCAGGGACGCAGGGATATCAGGGTTCAGATACTTTCACTTATGGCATGTCTTGACACTGATTCAGTTGGTGCTTGTTTTATTTAAAAGTTCCTTAATGAAATAGCGATCCATTTGAGAGTGCCAGTGAATTCAGCTTGCCAAGCATCAGCATGGCTCAGCTCCTGTCACAGGTAGAGGAAGGACTGGAACTAGGATTTCACTGCTGGGTGAGCCAACAACAGAGTATGGAGATGGACTCTGTGAACAAACCCTGATAGCACCATGTGCCCAAAAAATGCAGATTTGGTAACATCAAGGGACTCTGCAGCTCCTCTGTTTTGTCCACTTATTGAAAGGAGGAGTTTCTGAAGTGAGCAGAAAATAATTATTAAAGTGAAATCTTCAGCTTTATTGGACTATTTTTGGTTGTTTTCTTAGGATTTGGATTTTTTTAAGACTTGGTCATATCGGTATAAAAATGAGCGTGTTTAAGCTTCCTTTGTATTTTTCAGTGGTACACTATTGCAGCCTGTTCTGTTTTTCAGTGTAAGGGGTGCTCTGGTTGGTGGAAACAAATTCTTGCTCATCTTGCAAATGTAAGAAGGCTTGAATAGGGATCTGCTATTTGCATTGCTGGAAGCACATAGCCTGATGATGAGTCTGATAGACAACAGCTGGAACAAAGACCCACCCATCTCAAGTTAAAAGGATGTTACTGGACATTGGCTTGTGAGAATCCCATCCAGTTTTTTACTTGAACTGGCCATCCCACTTAAAGAGATACACCCCCTGTAGCATGTCTCCAGGCATGGGAACTCCAAAAAAGCATTTAGAGGATGTGATAAAGGCTCTTTGCCAGTTGGTTGTTGGGACACAGAATGACTCTGAAAGAGTATGAAATGACAAAAAGTAACAGGATGCAGATGGAATTTAATCTCTCGACACATCCAGACACTGTTATTGGGTCTGTCATCTGTACTTAGCATACCCAGATAGCTCATGAGTGGTCTGCATAGACAGCTGGCAATTTAGTAAAGATTGTGATCTTCAGAAAATATGTAGCTGATGTCTTGTGTAAGACTTGGTATCAAAGTATTAGTGCCACCAAAGTGCAACACTTGTCAAGTAGGACTTCGGAAGAAATTGTTCAGTACCAAGCGCTTAATCCCAGAAAGAGTCATGAAGGATATTCACAGAGCATGTGCTGTGTGATGATGAACTGGGAGAGGGGAGATCACCGAAGGAATCCTTTTGTCTCAGTAGTTCTTGCTGCCGCGCTGCAGTTGCAGACAGAGTCTGGTTTGGTGGCTGCTGGTGTTTCATGAGGACAAAAATCCCTAACTAACCTTGGAGCAGGAGGAGTCACACCCCAGTGCTCTGGGAAAAACCCTTAAGCTGTTGTGAATTGTTTTTGTGAAACAACAGTGCAATGTCAAGTACTGCCATTGTAGCTCTCAAAGTAGTGTGTGATCTCAGTATTAAGGCACCTGCCTATGTCTGACATAGCTGTCCAAGGCAGGTGTTGTCCAGCTTGTGCACTTCACTTCCACCTGAAGAGACCTTGGTGGTGAAGGATCATGGCTCTGAATTTAAGTCCAAAGGTCATGATGAGCTGTAGCAATGAGGTGGACTTGAATGAGTGCTTGCAGCTCTTCCCTCAGAAAATATTTTGTAGCTCAAGGGCAGAGCACTTTGAGAGAGACTTCTCTGTTTCCTCCACATGCTGTGGATGCTTTCAGATCTAATCTGCAAACAGGTGAAATGACAGGCATGAGGAACTGAGCAGACCATTTGCTTTTCTGGAGGTTTGGGCTGGTCTGAAGAGATACTGAATGTTCTGTTAAGATGCTCTGCTGAGCATGACTTCCTCTGCACATCCTGCAGAATGGCTCTACAAAGCACAAAGAGGCTGACAAGCTGCTGCATCACCTCAGTCCTGTGAACAGCAAGGGTTTTGTTACGTGAGATTTACCTGTGAAGTATTAAGTCTGTCTTCAAAAGTTTGACTTGGACCAAATGACTGTGGAGCATGAAAAGACTTTCATGTTAATCAGCAAAGTTAGCTAAGAGAATATATAATTCCTTATTCTTTTTGCAATGTAGAAATTCTGTTTAATTAAGCATCTGGGATTTGAATTATTTAATAACACAATAGTTTCAATCTACTTTTCTGTTGGGAAAGATCTCCAGCAACCCCATTTTATTCCTTGGACTTTTAAATTATGAGTTTCAGAAACATTTCGAACCTCAGGAGGATGACTTACTGGATCCAGGAGGACAGAGAAATAGGACTCATATTTTAAGGTCTCCTGAGCACAGCAAGTCTCTCCCTGTTGTTTACATACCAATCTCACAAGAATATGGAAATAAATGCTAGGCTCTCAGAGCAAAGGAGAAGAATTGCATTTTTTGGCATATCCTGCGTCGAAGCATCTGTTTGGTTTTGTACAGCATGAAAATAAATCCTTTTGCTGCACAAAACACTGGGAGCAGTTGGATGGTTTGGAGGTCGGATTGCCTCCTCTGGTTTGGGGTAAAAACGAATAGAACAAAGTAACACTATTTGCAGTTCATGTGGGCTTGGAAAGACTCGTGAAGAGGTGGACTGGCCTAGCTGAGAGGTGTGAAGGGACAAAGAGGAGTCACCTCAGCCATAGCAGTGAAGGACTGCTGAACTCCGGCAGTGAATGGAGGTGTTCACCTTCAAGGCAGTGATGAAAGAGCTGAGGAAGTGCCTGCCAGTGTCCATGGTTGGGGCAGAACTGCAGGGGGCCCTCATGGGCAGCAGGAGGTGAGGGACTTGCTGACAAAGCCTCTTGGCCCCAACAAACTCCTAAAACGTCTCCCAACCTCAGGAGCACTCCAGCTCCCCAAGCCCTCCTGACCCCAGGCTAATGGATTCTGGCTTCTGTTTGGGACCGGTGCACTTCAAAAGCCTTGTTGATTGGAGGGGTGGGTGGACACTGTGGGTGGAACTGGTGACCCAAAATACCATTTCCCCTTCCTAAGGCTGGGCGTATACCAAACTTGTGTCTCTGTGTGGTAAAAGAATATGAACCAAAAGTGCTGAGAGATGCAGTGGTTAAATTGAAACATGCTGTGGCAGGATGAAAGTAATCTTGTCCCTTACCAGCCCTTAATGCTTTGGGGCTTTATTTTATTTTTTTTCAAGTGGCTGTGATCCATGCTGTTTCTATCTGTGCTTTTAATAGAGATATTTTTATATGCATAGACATGTCAAGATGCCATCGGGGTAAACCATCCCATGTTGTATTATAACTCACCAGGTCAAGATAAAGTAACAATATCTATAGTTATGTTTCAGTTAAAATTTTATGTTTGAAGTGTTGTTGAAGGTGATGAAGCATAAGAGAAAGTCTCTTACGTGGAGGTCATGTCCCTTGCGGATAACCCAGTAGTACAAAGAAGGGCCAAATCCAAATTTCTTGGTCTTTTTGTGAGTCTGGTATGTAATCTATGATGCAAATGAGAGATTTACCTGAATTGCCAAGACTAAGGCAAACATCTCTTTGCTTGGTGTTTAAAAAATAATGGCATGCAGAGGAATGACATGAGATCTACCCTAAGGTTAGAGAAACAGAATGCTGCATCTGGCTATTTTCAAGGAAAGACCTTGATATCTTGACTCAGTTGCAACTTTGCAGCAGGATAGCTGTACTTCAGAGCTGTGTGGTGGATGGCAGTTAAAAATGGATCTTCCTGGGCTCTTATGGCAGAACCCAAACATTTCTTTGAAACTTCTCAGTTAAGGTCTGTAGGAGATTGAAACTTAGAAGAATCTGAGCAAAGGAATGTGTTCAAACAGAAGAGCAGAGTAATTAAACCAGAGCAGTGCTCTGGAAGAGCTAATCAAGGACCAAGGATTCTCCTTGGAAGGTAGCTCTTGATTTAACTCAACAGTCTAGACTTGGAAACTTTGTCCAGTTACTTTGCTTTATTTGGTTCATGTGCAATCTTACCTCTGAATCGACCCTTCCCATTGCCCAGGTAAAGCACAAGCCCTGTACTGTTGTGGGAGCCAGTGCTCTGTGCCACTGCAGGTACGGCTGCAATGGACAGTGGCACTGTAGTACCACTCACAGCTAAAGAAAAATTAGTGTGTCCAGCCCGAGTAAATGATGAGCAATGTGGTGATAGCAGTGTTTAACTGGTGCTTTATCCTCTCATCCCATCAAAGGTCCTTACCTTCCCCTTTGCAAAGACTGAGTGGTGTGTTCATTGTCTGCATTTCTCTGGGGAGGGAGGTCCTCAGAGGGTCAGCTATAGCCCAGCACATCTCCTCATCCTTCCAGGATAGCATCCTCTCAGGGAGTTTTACTGAAGTTTCTGCAAATCTGTCAGTGCCAGCCTGATGATAAGACAGAAGGCATCATCTTTGGCATGGGGCGCTGGGAGCCTGAGTACCTTGACCTCTGAAATGGGTATAACCATGTGTGGTGTGTTTCTCCCATGTGAATGCTAGATCCAGTTTATAGGGCAAAAGCAGATGATGTTATTGTTTGGTGTATGTGAAAGATGCTTTATGGCAGTGACAGTGGAGAGTGTGCCTCTCTCTTTTCCTTTAACTGGTAAGAGAGTCTGCTGTTGCTTTTTTTTTTTTCCTTTTTTTTTTCCCCCACCAAATGGTAATGTGGGTTTTGAGGGAGTTTATCTTTCCCTGGAGTTGTGAGTGAATTTCTGATGTGATTGCACAGAGGTGGTGGTTGTTGGAGCCCTGCTGTTGCCTCATTCATTGGAGGTGCTTCAATAGAGTGCAAAACACTTCTGAGGTATGATTTCCCATAGCATGCTAATCTAGTGAAGTGCTGTAGACTCGCTTGCTGGCACTGTTTAAATCCATAATGCAGCACCACCTGCCAAACCACAGGGCATAATGGAAGTGTTAATGAATGTACATATATACCCTCCCACACGGCTGCAAGTCGAATGACTTAAAAAGTCAAGGCTGAGAGTTTAGGCTGAGCATGGAAAGAACCAGGCTTAGGGTATCCTGGTGCAGGTCTGTGCTGAAACTGGAGGGTGAGGGGCAGGCACAGAGGTCTGAAGTTGGGTCAACTGACCTATAGAGTCCTTTCAAAGATGTGTTGATTTTTCAAGTGCTTCTCTATGGATTCATCCACTCATGACACCTGAGAAGAAACTTGGGCGTTCAACAGCAAAGTGCAGGTGCTGAGCAACACCAGCTGGGACCCCAATACCTCTTTTCTAAAGGGGTTTCCTTGTGGGATGCTTCTCTCCAGTGCTGGCAAAGTGAATGCACTTGACAGGATGGAGGACTTGAGTCATGCAAGGGTAAACTTTGTTCCTCAAGGGTGGTTTGGCCAGTTGCCCACTGATGTGAGTGTCAAGGTATGTGTTTGCCACTGTAAGGCCTTGTCCAGGCTGGCAGAGAGCAGGGAGAGAACTGACAGCCAAGGAGTTGGCCAAAGAGAAGGGCTAAGAAGAGGCACTAGGGCTGGCCTGGCATATGGCTGGGATGCTGGCAGTGCACCCTGTCCTCAGGCAGGTTCACTGGGATGCTGTGGCTTCCCAAAACAGTGCATACCACGTGTAGGGCAGAGGAGGGCACAGCCACCCCTCACCCTACTCTTCATCCCAGTACCCAGCCCCGAATTCTGCCCACACTCCCCTTTGAGACAAGGCTGTTAGATTTGCCAAATACAGAGTCAACTCCCCAGCATGCTGTACGTAAATAAGAGACTTATGCTCTTGGCAGACACTGTAACAAGCCTGGAAAAAATTACTCTTACTGGTCCTGGGCCAGTGATGAGATCTTGGAGTCTTCCAAGTGACAGAGTAATGACATGGACCTGGGAAATGCCTTGAATAGCCTTCCATGCAGTTCTTGGATTTAGATTCATTCAGTTTTGAGTAAAATAGGCCAAGTGCCTATTTGGGTAAGCTTAGGAGAGGGCTATTCCTTCATCTTCTGAAGTCTATGCTGGTGAAGCTGTACTAAAGCTCTGGCATTACAGACTAGCACACTCTATGCTCTCCTTTACCTGTAAATGAGTATTAGGTGGGTTGTGGGGGGAACCAAGAGGACTGTCCTCAACCCAGGAGCCTGGGAAAATTTACGGAGAGCCCTACAAGCCTGCCCTGTGACCCAGGGTGTAGAAGTGTTGCAGAAACATCAGTGTTGCCCCACAACTCACAGATAATTTCAGGGAACACTGCGATGCAAAGAGTGAACAGGCCATGTGTCTGGTTTTTCCATAGGATATGGACAATAACAGTCTTTTTGCCTAGGAAGGACACAATCATGAGTCAAGTTTTAGAGAAGATTTGCAGGTGGAGGACAGATTTTTGGAAATGGCCTGGAGATCCCCATTCTCCTCACCTTCTTCCATCTGCTGCTGGGACTTGACAGGATTCACCCATTCCCTCATGAAAATGCTATTACCATGGAACTTCACGGTCTTCAGCTCTTTGCAGCTGTCTAAGAGACTCAAAGTGTGTTTCCCAGGAGGGAAGGGAGTCTTTAAAAAGCCATTTATATCCTGAAGGACATTCGGTAGCAACACTGGAGATGTAAAAAGCATTAAATACCGAATTGAGCCTGGCTGGAAGACAAACCTGGAGCCAAATACATTGACTGATTTGCGGGAGGGTGACTGGAATGAGATGGCCCTGTACCCTTTCTATCTGTTAACCATCTCCAAAACATCCATAGGTGCCACGAAGTCTGTGCGTTGGCTCAGCCATGCCTGCCCTATGCGCAGACAGCACAGTGCCCGTAAGATTGCAGTGCAACAAACCATCCAGGAGCTGGATGGAGTGGTGGATGGGCCCCTTGTTTTGGCAGAGGGAAGTGGGGCTGTGGTGAGCAAGGCAGGGTGGAGCGAAGAAGACAGTCCATGCTGGGCAGTTCTTGGTGCTACTTAGAATCCTCTCACAGCTCTGTGCTGGGGTACATGAATTCATTGCCTGGACCACTTCCTCCTGCCCAAGGTGAAGGTGGATGAGGCTGGGAGGGCTGTTCTGGGAAGGCTGAACATCTGGCTGTGCCATGCACATCTGGCTGCCTCACCAGTGTCAGGGCTGCATGCAGGTAGCAGAACATTTGGGCTGCACAGAGCATTGCTGGAGCACTTGGTCTGTTGGTTTGGAAACCTTACTGAGCCATATAAGGAGCAGAAAAACCATCCAGGGCAGTGAATTTGGGGTCTTTTTATTGGCGTGTCAGCAGGCTGGGATGTGTAGGAGGGAAGCTGCCCATTTCCAGGGATTGTGTGAGCAGGAAGGGCAGCTATTGGAATTTGAAGCTGCTTCCTCCACTGTAAATTTGTTCTTGCTGTGTTATCTGTGGCTGGGCAGGGCAGGGGAACATCTTGGCTATCTGATTTTTTTGCTACAGTATGTTTAGGTCAGCTTCATCAGTTCCATGATAACATAGGAGAGGCATTCCTGGCCTCACTAATGAAGAATTTTTAAGAGTAATACAGGAATCTGTCATCCCCTAATGTCCTGAGAGCTTTGGAAATAAATGAGTAAGGAAAGGATGGTGGATTTAAATGCACGAGCAGTGATGGAAGTAAAAGTAGCTGAGCTATCCACTTTCTCAGGCCCCAGTTACTGTGCAAGGATATTCTCATTTTGTACCTTGGCAAAAGACTTGGATCAGCCTCCAGTGGACACCCCTAAACTGGCAACCATACAATTTTATTTGAGGTCTTAGAGATACAGGAATGGATCTTGCATAGCTGCTTTCTGGTTGCATATCTGGATTCTCTTACAGAACTGCTATCGGCAGTGCTGTAACGACAAATGACCCAAATCTGACTGAAGTGTTGTTTTTAATAATGAAAAAAAAAAATAATCTGGCTTCTGCATCTGACTGTTGGCTTGTCAGAGTGACGGGAATCTTCTTACGTATTTTGAAAAGGGCACTACATCAGCAAGAGAAACAGGCTGAAGATTAATGGAGTTGTTGTGGGAGGTGTAGGAGGAGCTGTGAGAGGGAAGCAGAGTTCGTTTTAGATTACATTTGTCAATAAGATTGACTCGTGCTGTGCTGCATTTACTTAAAGATGGGGACACTGACAAGCACGTGCTTCCAAGTAAAAATGAGTGAGTCCCTAAACCCAGCCTGGCCTTGGGAAAGCTGCTGCTCGGTGCTGCAGCAAGTGCTCCTTCTTACATGGCTTAGGGATTTGCAGTGGAGGGAGATGGGGGGCCGCCTACCACCTAAGCAATTTCCAGTGACTTGGCTTTTATTATTATTATTTGTTCAGGCTATAATTCTGTGTTTCCTGAAATAACCACCAAGTATTCGTCAGGCAGCTACTGCCTTTAGCTGCCTTTTGTGTGAATCTCAAGTGCTTCATTACTCCCCCGGTGTGTTTGCTTTCTCTTACAGTAAATCTGAGCAGCATCTGTGTGATGGGTGAGGTGATGCAATTTTAGGTTGAAAAGGAGAAAAGGTCTGGCTGGCACAGGATGCCAGTGAGGAGCTTAGGGAACACAGCCCTTGGGATACAGCATCTTTTTACCCAGAGGAGAATTCAAAACCCAACTGATTGCAGCTCTTTATTGCTGGGTAGAGGATTTTATTTTTAAGCAACAGTTGGTTTATGGCTTTTTTTCCCCATCATTTTTAGTAGCAATCTGATAGTGCTTTGATCACTGCTCCAAAAAGGAAATGCCTGTAATTTCCTGTGCAGGTCTTACCAGGTGCTGGGCTCCATCAGATCTCCTGGAAGCTGATGGGAGTTGAGAGTACTCTCACCTGTCAGGATCCTTCTTATTAGAAAACCTCAGAAAGTTGAAATTTCACGTTTTCAATTAAGTTGAAAAACTTAATGCCACAACTACAAAGGGCGTCAGACTGTGGCTCCCCACATGACAGATCTCTTCCATGCAGACTTCCCACTGAAGACTGGCACAGAGTCCAACTTTTGCTCAATGTGTCCTTTTTAAGGCATGGACCAGGAAGGAAATCTGACAGACTGGAGGAAACCTGGCTAAGAGTTAATAATCTTTATTTAATAATAATTGTCCGTGGTTGCTCATACACCTACAAGTCCTTTGGATCTTGAAGGCTTGGGACACAGTCAATGCCTACTTGAGGGAGAAATTCCTGAAGTTCATTCAGTCCTGATCAGCATGACTCAAGGGAGGCAGCTGCCTTCTAAAAGGGCATGTCCTGTGTTTCAAGGATTCTCAGTAGCTCCCAGCCCAAGGGATTGCCTACAACACATTGGGCTGAACTATTTTGGTACCTGGCGAGCGTCTCTGGGTGTGTCATGGTGGTTGTGTGGCTCTAGCCAGCAGTCTGCAAGAGGAACAGAGAGGGAAGTGTTCAGATCATGCAGAGTTTCAGCCCTGGAGGCATTGCATGGAGCTGCTAATGCTTACAAAGTGCCTGGGTAAAAGGGTGTAACCGAGTGAGCTGTGGCTAGAGGAAGAGTTATTAATTGCAACCGTAGGTGGCTGATAGTCTTCCTCAGCCTCAGGTGAGCTTGGTGTCCTCAGGTATGCAGAGCTCTGGCAGGGCATGTGTGAAGAGCCATGAACCAAAGCAAGCTGATGATAGGAAAATTCCCTTGGCTGTGGGTTGATGGAACTGGTCAGCATACATACTTACATATTAGTATGTGCTAAATCTCAGCCTATTGCTGAAGTGTTCGTGGGCTCCCTGAAGTTGTCTGCTTTGGAGAGCTGCAGCAGAGGAGGAGGGAGCTGGTAGTTCCCACACAGACCCTGCTGTAGCTTTTTCTGGAGGTTTCATAACAGAATTAAGCAATTTGTGTTGCATGTTGCCATGGAGACCATAAATCACTGTCGTGCTGGGCTTCTCAGTCAGGGAGCCAGCATCTTTAATTGCACTAACCTCCCCTGCAAATCCAGGGCTTGGTTCTGAGCTTGTTGACCTTCTCTAATGGCTTTGCCCTGAGAGCTCTTCCTCCAGGACAGCACAGCTGGAACCAGGGAGAGGGGTGCCAACACACAGAATATCAACTATCTGGGGTCCATTTTATTATTGTCATATGTGGCCACAACTCTGCTCTGATGAACAGAAATTGCAGTGATTTACAGAAGCTGAGATCTGACCCACTTGTATTCAAGGCAAGTTTTGCAAGGAGAATAGGGATTAGATATACTGTATATATTTTGTGGGTACCTATTTGGGCTTGGTGGTCCAGTCACAAACTAATCTGAATTTGGGTTTTTTATGTTACTTGGCTGCTCCAAGGGGATAGCTCAGCCCTTCCACTCCATCCCCATGCCCAGACAGGTAAATGGGGTTTTATGCAGTTTATTCTGTCTCCATAAAAATATCATTTTTGCTGAGGAGGCTCAGCCTCAGTGATACTCTTGGATCAGTGTTTCTCTTTTTGCCTTGCCATCTACCCCAGAAGTAGCCACATTTCTGACTGTCTCAGCATTACTGGCTTGTGCTGTCAAGACACTGATCTTGCCAGTGGGTATGAAGATGGTTGTATAAATCAGCCTCCTTCCAGTGACTTACCCAGAGCCCTGATGGCATTTGTCAGCGTAGGGTATGGATCCTTCTCTTGGCTCCTTCAAAATAAACAACTATCTAAATTGTATGATTATCATCAGAGCTTATTAGCGTATTACCACATGCTGCTTTGTATTCAGACAATAGATAAAAACATTTGTGTTTCGTTTTTCCCAGTCAGATCTACAGCAAACACGCTTATTCTTGCTCCCATCTGAGGAGGACTGTGTCAGTACTCTTGCCAAAAACAGATGAAAATCAGCCTAAGTCTTGTGCAGTTGCCTGTAGTGACATAACCAGCTGGTGCAGAAGCTCCGCGCACCTTTGGGAGTGCTTAGTGTTTTTCAGGAGGTGATACCTGTTGTTTTAAAGGTTTGATTCACTGGCTGGTTAAGATGATGATCTTGTCAAGGCATGAGTTGGCTTCTTGCCTTGCTTATCAGGGCAGGTGGAGGGGTAGAGGGACTGAAGTACTTGGTTTTCAGAGGGTTTTCGTTATGTACATGCATGATGGGAGCATGGGACTTGCTATCTCTGTAGAAAGAGGGGGCTTTCCACGACCAGTAGAAACAATCCTGCAGAAACATCTAGACTTGCTACCTTTTGACACTCAATGGAAGTTTTCGTCTATTCATGCTAGCATCACCTAAAATACAGGGGGTTGTGCTCAACAAATCAGACTGCACTTCTTGACTTTTTTGTTTAATTTTTTTTTTTTAATTTCAGTTCCTACTGTTCTCCCCAGACTACATAATACTTAGTCTGGTAGCTGAGACACACAGTATGACCAAACTTCTGGAAATGATGGGAAGCAAATGCCCTGATTCAACCGATAAGTGTGTGGGGCAGAGACATAGTTTGTACAATGGGCTAAACATTATTCTAGGACTTTGGGGAGCATTTCATGCAAGATAAGCTTAAGGCTTCTTAGGAGCGATTCAAAGGGGCTGGTACAAAATGTCAATGAAAATGTAATGCTTGTCTGCCGAGCAACAGCTTGTGGTTTTGTCATGGGGTCAAAAATCGTGTACAAATGGAATATGTTTTTCACATCCCGAGATTGTCCCCACCATGTCAGTAACAATCAGTCTTTCATACTCCCTGGGCAGGGGAGGATGGGGTGAAACCTTGGCCATGGGCAAAGCAAAAATTGTCGTCAAATGTCTTGGAAGGGGGGACAGAGTTTCAGCCAGGGTCTGTGTCCCAAAGAGCCTGTGAGAATCATCTGACCCAAGCAGGATTATGCAGAAATAAAAGCTGGTCCTCCAACAAAAATGAGACAGTTGAAATTCATAGGTTTTTCTGCAGCCAAGCCTGCTGCATATTGATGTGTGGTCTTGTAAATATGAGAAAGTTTCTTATTCAAAAATAGGAGTAAGAAACTTTTCTTTGGAATTGTAGTGAAGAACTGCAGTAAGACTGAAACCTCAGCTGGTGCTTGGCCTCCTTCTCCCCATCCAGCAGCTGTTGCTCCAAAGGTAGTTTAGAAACAAGCAGATTTGATCATGCTTCTTCTTGCTCTGAAAATGTTGGCTTGTCTCAGCTTGGACAAGAGGCCTTTGCAGTTCTCAGGCTCAGCAATCTCATCCTCTGTTTCCTCCTTATGGGCTTTTCTTTTTGGAGGAGAAACTAAGCCCTCTCTCAAGGTATGGGGGTTTCAGTGTACAGAAAGAACATGGGACCCCCAAGCTTGCCAACTCAAAAGTGCCTTTTATGGTTCAATATTTTGGATTAAACTCAAATAATGATTTTTGAGAAAGGGACTAGAGAAACCAGAAACTAAACTTGGATTAGGAGATTATGTTCTTGTCTGTTTGAAAAGTAGTCCAAGTTGGCTTTGAGACCTCTTCAGAAGTGAAGAGTCAAAGTGGGTTTTTTTTGGAAAATAGAGAAAATGAAAGAATTTTGGGAAGAATGGGGGTCCAGTTTATACTATAGGCTGAAAAAAATCACATTAGTCAGCATTCAACTTGCACTGTGTGTGTGGCAGTCTCAGCTTCTGTACAACACCTGGCACAGCTGTGGCACTGAGCACACCAGCCTTGCTTAGTGGTTTCTGAGAATGGAAATGTTGAAGTTGTCTTCCTAATGAACAAGAAAACCCTAGAGTTATTGGGAAGGCCTCCAAAAGCTTGTGTGGGGTGGTAGGGATATAGATTGGGAGCCAACAGTATGGAGGTTCCCTCTGAGCAGTCCTCATCCCCCCTCAATGCTGACCCCAACCAGCACCTGCAGCCCGAAGGGCACCAGCAAAACCAGAATGGATGGGAGCAGGTGGCTGTAGAAATTGTCACCACAGCTGCTCCTGCTCTGAATAGCTTTTTTCGGGAAAACCAGTACCAAGGAAATCAGCTGCCTTCTCTTGAGCCTTATCATTACAATGGATTTTTTTATTATTATTATTATATTCTTTTTAACTGTGTGAAAGACCTCCCAGAAAATGCAGTGGTCATTCAGATCTGGGAGATGGCCACCCATTTCCTTTGTGATTTGAGTGATCACTGCTTCCCACGGGTGGGTGGAGGTCACTGCCCTCCACAGCATGTGTGCAGAACCTCCTGCCTGGCTTCTACTTAAATGAGCAGTCACTGCTGCTGAGTGTTGGAAAGGGCTGTTCAGCAATGGCTGCCTCTTCTCTTTTCTCCACACACACGTGCCATTGCCCAGTTACAGCCAGTGAATTTTTTTCTTCTTTCTTTTGGGTCAGTTCTGAGGTGAGAGGAGCGGTGTGACCATGCTGCAGGGAGGCTGCTTTCCTGCCTGTTTCACAGCCACAGACACCAGCTTTCCTGCCATGGCAGGGTGGAGGTTTTTTGTTTTTTTTTTAAAAAAAGGGGCAAACCAAAAACCACCTATCATTCCTGGCTGCTGCCTTCTCATTTTTATTTCTCAAACTTGAAAATGAGGGGGAAGAAAATAGCTAAGTGCATTTTTGTCTACTGGTGGAACCAGGATGGGACCTTTAACTCTGGTTTCATCCATCACTGCCAGTTCTGCCTGCAGATCTGGCCCCAGGATGTAACACACTATCTAATGTTTCCTGTACCTTGGGTTAAGCAGTGAAGAATAGCACAGCTCTGTCTTACCAATGAGATTTGGTCACTGGCAATGGGAAACTATCTGGAGATTGACAGCTGCAGTCAGCCAGGGTGATTTTTGTCATGGTCGTGTGGATCCAGCCCCTATAGGAAAGGTATTCAGTAAGTTTTCAGTCATAAGTTTTGCATGTGCATTTGGTGGCAATTAGCAATCCTTGTAGACAAGTCAGGAGTAAACAAGCCACAGCAGTGGAGTTGTCTGCACTTCTAAGTGCTGGGTTTGAGTTGGGGTAGAACTCTTGGGAAGGGTCAGTGCTGCAGCTCCTGTCTAAAACGATTTTGGATGTAAGGGCTGCCTTTATTCTTACTTCTTAGGCAGCAGGTAAAAGCTGCCTTATGCATATTGCCCTGTTTTCATTGCTGACGAGTGATTGGAGATGATCTCTTTCTCCAGGTTTAGCACACTGGAAGCATGGCTACAAGTGCTGTTCCCAGCGAAAACCTCCCCACATACAAGCTGGTGGTTGTTGGAGATGGTGGTGTGGGGAAGAGTGCTCTCACCATTCAGTTTTTCCAGAAGATTTTCGTGCCAGACTATGACCCAACTATTGAAGACTCCTACCTGAAGCACACAGAAATAGATGGGCAGTGGGCAATTCTTGATGGTAAGCAAGCTACTCTTGTACTTTTCATTCTAGCTGAGCATAAGTGCAAATAGACCTCCCACAGCATGTTGTGTTCTTGTGTCCCTCCTGCTCTGCTGTGGGTTGGCAAATTTGAGCACAGGCTGGCCTGTGAGCTGTGGTGCATGGTCTGCAGCTGGTCTCCAGAAAAGCTTCTGCTTCCAGTTGTGTTGTTTCCAGTTCTGCACAGAAATGTTTCTTGCAAGACTGTAAAAACATACAGATAATCATTGACATTTAGAGCAGGCTTCTACAAAGAGTGAATTATAACACTGCCAGGTGGCTATAGCTAATGATACTTCATTGTGGTTGAGCTCATCCCCTGGGAAATAACAGTGAGTGGGTAACTGAGTGAGGGTTATAACCAGAAAGAACATTTAATCAAAACTATTGTCCACTGACAGTGAAGAATTGTTACACCTCTTAACTCCCATCATTCATGTGTGATGTTTTCATATCTAATTACCTGTTTCATTTAAATACTGGTAGGGAACCAGCCTAGAGATCTGTTGTAAGCAAGAGTTTTCAGTTCTTTGAAGAAAAACTGCTTTTTTGTTTGTTTTTTCTAACAAAACAAACAGCAATGAAACACGAAACACAAACAAACAAACTGGAACAAAAAAACCTGCCACACTCTTAAAAAAACCAAAACTAAAGTTTCTTGATTAGCAGATGAGGAGAAAGCCCTATATTACCTAAAGCTGCAACTTGTTTGTTTGTGCTGCATGAGTCAGACTAAACACAGCTATAAGGGGAATTTCTCTGTTAAATGTTGTAAATTTTGTTTTGCTTTATACAAGAATTAGGTAGTACATAAAAACAAGCAAATATTTTGTGCCTTAATTACGAAAGTGCATGGATGTGGCCATTAACATAACTGAACTAAATTTAGCCTCACTTGTGCCAAGTTCCTACCTCCACCCTGTTGTCAAGAAGGTGCTCAAGATCTTAGGTGTCTCTGCATATGTGTCGTTGCTGTGTGGAACAGAAAGCTGGGAGATTGTCATGAGTGGTGGAATGTGGATGCCGGTGGGATTTGCTGTGAAGACTGTTGGCTTGGTCTGGAAACTTGAGATCTTAGCCACACTTTTAAGGATTTATCAGATACAAGTGAGTACAAATGGCTGCAAAGTCCTTACAAGAACAGCCTTTACTCAGTATTAAAAACCAAAATCAACAAACAACCAAACAACGTAATTTTGCCAACACTTGTTCATTTGAATATGTTAATAGTTGATGTGAGGGAGTATTTGTGAAATTGGTGCTGAAATGTGTCTGTCATTGTCATCTGCATCAGCGATACCTGCTCCGAAGTAACCATCACATAATCTACAGGTGTACCTTTATTTTTAAAATGCTAGTGCTGTATAAAAGAAAAATCAAATCCTTCTGTAAATTAAATCCATTGGTTTTAGTCCAGAATCCAGCCCTCTAAAATGGGGAACCTTTACCTCTGCTGGTATGCCCCGTGTTCTGGTATAACAGTACCAGCTGCTGTACACATTGGCATTGGCTGAAACAGTCTTGGCTTTGTAAATTATTTAAAAGTAGAAAAGGCATCTTTCACTGAATATTTGGAATTTTTGTTTAAACAAAAAAAAAACCCCAAAACACAAATCTGACCTGGGTGGGAGTGGAGAAAGAAATTGTTTTTCAACAAGCAGAAACTTACCCTTTCTTTTAATGAAAAAGCCTTTCTTTTACTCAGATGGAGTTCAGTGGCTGTACTCAGCCTGAACTGAATTCAGCCATGGCCTTGAGTGGCATGCTGGGAATCCCTGACTTTCAGAGTTAGTGTGCCCACAGATGCCTCGTAGCCAGAGAAGAGAAACTGCAGCTTCTCCTTCTCTTTCCTACCACTTGAGATTCTGAACAATCAAAATTTGGTAAGAAGGCAATATTCTCACTTTGAAAAGCATATGAACCTTTACTCTCAGCTCAGTAGACACAGGGCATAAAGACTGACTATCACACATGTCTTCTGCCACAGTTCTCTGTCATAAGATTTGGATCTAGGCTATTCTCAGAGGTCACCATCTACTAGGACAGCTGCTCTTGTTGTGGTTACATGAATCACTCATGGTATAAAATTAGGGACAAACATGATAGGAAGGGTAAAGATGCATCATGGTGAATTCTAGACTTTCCAGTTGTCCTTTATGACCAAATCCTTTACAAGCTGATGTTTCATGCAGTGCTTGGTAGGGAGAAACAGCTGCCCACCCCCAAAATAGGTTTTAGAACATGAGACTACCAAATGAGGATATAACATGAGGGGATGCATAAGTTTCTAAGTTTTCAAATGAAAAGAGTTATCATTAAAAAAAAGCAAAATACATTGACATCCAACAACTTTAAAAAAATCAAAAAAAAAAAAAAAAAGGAAAACAGCCCACCCTTTTCCAGGCTGTTGGCTGAGCACTTCTGTACAAAGCAACTTGAGCATTTTATAACTGTACCAGCATTATGTTGTAAAAAACCCTTCTGCTAGCCAGCTTGCATAAAGCATTTGGCTTCTCTCCATTAAGACCTCCACCCACATTTATTCAATAGCAGTAACTGGCAGTGTGATGAAATGTTTGACTAGCATTTCTTTCCTTTGCTGAAATCTCTCACTGAAAGTAGGCTGAAATGAAATAGGCTTTTATTTCAGATTTTAGATCTTGGAGCCAAACCTACATTCAAACTCCTATTTTACATGTTTGCTTTCTGGTTTGGGAATGTCTCTGTACCTATTTTTCTCACCAAAGAAGAGTCTGTGATAGTTCCCTGCCTCCCAGATGATTGTGGGACCTGTGCTTGTTGTAGTCAGGTCCAGCACTATGTGAAAACACTTTATTGTTGACCTTATGCCAGCTTTAGAAGACCGTCAATGCAGTATTTGGAGGACAAGTGCTGTAGAGTGGAAGAAGGCACTTAACCCAAATCAGAGATGCACAGGCAATTGGTGACTCGCCCATTTTTTGCTTGCTGCCACTCTAACAAACTTTAAGAGCAGCCTCCATTTTTCTCAGCATATGTTATCTCTCTCTATTTATTCCCTGCTGGTCACACTGATATCAGCACGGTGATGTGCTCAGTGAAATGCATCCGCACGCAGGTGTGTACAGACACATCAGGTCAGAATTAAGTGGGGGCCAGGGCTAATCTGCTTTGCTTAGCTTTTACTCCAGTTGAGTTGTGATGATTAATTTTGTACGTTCCTTTCTGTGCGCAGGCTAACTTAGCAAGTAGCAGAGGATTCCTTGTGGTGTGCCTGCAAACTGCCAGTCTGGAATTATTAATCTGGGAGTGAAGCCAAAAGTGGAATACCTTAATATGGCAAAAAATACCCAATGGTTCAAAATTCCTTTTGGCTCATAAACCACACAGAGGGAGATGAAGAGAAGACCACAAGTACATGGTTTGGGCATGTTGGTGAATTGAGCTGAACGCTTGGCTGTCAGTAGGGCTGTGCCAACTGATACCAGCAAATCAAGGAATTGTGCCTGTGTGTTGGGTGAAAGGAGGCTGTGGTCTCCCTCCTCTTCCCTTTCCTTCCTCTGGTATGATTTAGATGAAACTTTCACTGCCTAGAAGTTGTCTTCCTACTCCTGAGCTTCAGTTTTTCCTTTTATATCTCCTCTTCCCAAGACCCCCTTTAAATCCCTGAGTACCCTTGTGCTGGGCTAGACCTGCACAGCCCTGGTCTGCACCCCTGTGCAGTCACACCAAGCTCTGTTCCTTCCCCCAAGCTCTCTCTCTGCCCTTCCCACCTGTGTATCCTATGCATCCCTTTTTGTCGAGGAGTTTTGCTGCTAATCATCCCTGGGCAGGCTGCTGCTTGTCTGCTTTTCTCCTCAGGAAACTTGGGAATAAGTCAGCCAGGAGGCCAGAGGGAGATCAAAGGTCACTTCAGGCTTTCAGGCAGAAGGGTTGGTTTGTGGCTCACTCTCTTTTGTTTTTATTTAAACTTTCAGTAGCATCATTGAGAGCCTTAAAATTCAAATTAAATTTGTACTTTCATTCTTTTATTTGTGTGTACAGTATTTCCCCTCCCTTAATTGCTAGGATTTTGCAACCTTGAAAGAGGGGTTTTTGTCTTGGGTTGTGGGGAGTTTTTCCTGCCAGGAAAATTTTGATGTTGCAACATGGAAAACACAAGGCTTTGAATATTTGCCCTTTGTTAGAGAAAGAACTCCTTTAAAGGCTTGCATCTTTATTCTGTTTATTGATGTGCAAGTCTTTCTTCTAAAGGCCTCCTCTTCTTTTTCCTTAAAAAAAGGACAAGGACTCAAGTACTTGGGTTTTCCATGTTATAACATCTGTGTATTTAGTTAAGGCACAGAAGAAGAGCTCATAAAAGCCTGAGTGTTTCCCCATCATGGGTTTTCTGCTGAGGAAAGCTGTCATGCCAGAGACAGTGTGGCTGTATCTGAGAAGGAGCAGAAGCATCAGAGTGACAAAGTGAAGAATCTGCCTTGCCTTGTGCACAACAAGGGCTCCTCATACCTCTTCAGGGTGTCTGGGGGTGTCGGAATACAGAATATGAGCTGAGTGACCCCAGTACTCTGTCTGCACAGTGCCCAGAATACCAACTCCTCAGCTGAAGCCATTGGCTGATGGGGATGCCCTCTTGCTGCTGATGGAAGGAAGACAGAGACTGTGGACGTGGCTTTCTTCAGCCTGAGACTCTTTAGTTTGACTTGTCAATTCAAGTCAAGTTTTCACTTGAGCTTAGGTTCAAAGCTGCAGGGCAGTGAAACCCAAAGGCTGAAGGACAGAAAATGGGTTAATCTGCCTGTCTCTTCGTCTTTGTCCCCTTAGATGCCATGGGCAGTGAAGAAACTCTCTTGAGGTGACCTACACACCCAGCTGCCTAGCAATGTAAAGATAAAGACGTAGGAGGAAATTTTGCCGAGGTATGAAAAGAGTAAGGAACTCACCTGCACAACTAGATCTGAGCTCCCTGAAGGCTGGGAAGGCTGTAATTGAATCTGAACTGAAACCAGCCTAGGCTCCAGAAAAAGCAATGCCATGAGTTCATAGTATGTCTCTGCCCTTGGTTTAGATTTACATTCCTTTGTCTCTGGACAAGCACTCAGAGCACTGTCGGTTGCAGAGACACTGGCACGTAATATACCTTGAAGCACCAAGAGCTTCTATTTTGGACAAATTTGTGTGTATTCCTGGGCTCCTGTGCCTGCTCAGAAGAGCTCTCTAGGCAGCTGCACTCTTGTATAACCCATCAGGATTCACAGGAAAAGGGTGTGTAGAGCTCTAAGGGGGCAGGAATCAATTAGCAAGGAGTTCATCACAGCAGTTGGGGGTCACATCCATTGGAAAGTGGAAAAGGCCATCTCTTTGCTAAGCAGCCTCTTTCCTGCAAAACAGAAGACCTCCCTGCTGGGCTCTCACAACGTAATTTCTCTTAGTTTAGTCTCCAGCTGGCTTCATGATAGCTGTAAATGGCTTTGCCCTCTTTGGATGTCTGTTCCTACATCAGACATAGTCCTTGGTTTCTCTCTCCTTCATCTTTACCCAAGTGCTTTCATTAATTCTCTTCCTTGCTTCTTCTTTGGTCAATTCTGTGGGAATTTTACCAAGTTTTCTGTTGGAAGTCCCTGACCATGTGCTGTGCAGCCTACAAATCTGATTTCAGTTCTTGGAAGAATGATGTAGGAGAAACCTACTGTGTTTTGCTTCAGCCTTGTTTCTACACTGCCAGTGAGTCAACTGCTGGTTTAAAGTGTACCAACTCACAGTTCTCTAGTCATGGTTATTTCTGTGTCTTCTGGCATCCTGTCTGCAGAAAAGGGAAGTTTAAATGAAGGTGGATGCTGGCTAACATGCTAAACCTCCTCACCCCTTAGGGAAGCCAGTCACCTTCCCAGTTCTACCTTCCCAAGTTTTCTCCTTGCACTTTCCAATTTCTGTAGGTAGGCGTCTTCTTGAAGCTTTTATGCCACAAGATTACACCCCAAGCAAAGCTGCTTACATTGGGCCCTTTTTCAGTGCTGTTGTGGTCCTGTCATGCTTACAAAGGATCCAGATTGCACTCTCCTCTGTTGTTTACTGGAGGGTTGTCTTTATGAAGAGCACATTTAAAGTTAAAACAAGGGCCTTCTCTGGCCATCCACAAGATGCTTAACTTTGCATGAATAACCTATCTGAGATTACCCTTAACCTTCTCTACTGCGTGTCTTTTACTTGCACTTTCAAATTGCCATTTTAAATGCTGCCTGGACTTGCTCACCTTTCTATCAAAGCTGCAAGTGAATTCCCTTTAAATAGCAGCTGCTGCCACAGCAGCTCTGCCTGTGTGTAGTGTGATGCCATGGCCAAGATCCAGGTGTTGTAGGAGCAACTGAGCAGAGCCCCATGCAGCCCCTTGGGTATCCCCACAGCCCCCACCAGGGCTTGCCCCCTCTCTAAGGGGATGCAGCACTTTGGAGGGACAGCAGCTGGGGATGGGTGCAAGAGCAGAGCTGGATGCTCCTCGTGCGTTTCATGGAAGGTTTGCAAATGTGCCAAAGCAAGGGGAATCCTCTAAGCAAATTAACATGCAGGATACAGCACATCCATCTCCACCTTCCTGCCCACAGTTTGTGCTCGGACACCTGCCCTGTCTCAGGGGGAGGAAGGGCAGGAAGGGCCAGCTCCTAGAGAGGAGCTATCCCACTCCACCACAAATTGGGTGTGTGTATTGGAGAGGGGAAAGGAGTGGGTTTGTGTGTGTGGTGGTTGTCAGCTCTCAGCCCTGCCCTGACATCGCATTTAGCTGGTGCAGGAGTCAGATGAGGGCAGCCCAGCCTTTCCATACAGGTTGGGCAAGTAGGATTAATTTCCGCTTCTGTCCTAGCTACACAGTCAGTCCTGGCCTTGCTCCATGGCAGCAATTCTACCCAGGGCATAGAAATTCACCGGCACATGCAATCTCTTTGGGTTGCTTTTCTCTTTTGTTTTTCTTTTTTCTTTTGTACAGTTGTTAAGAATAGCCTGGATACCTTTGAGCTGAGACACTTGTTTCCTAGATTGAGGGGAGAAGCAGGATAAAAGGCTATGAAGAGACACAGGTAACTTTTCAGCAAGATTAGCAAACAAGCCTAAGTCTCAGGGTCTCTGCAAGGGCCTAGGAGCTCTTTTTACCTTAAAGGCTCATGGAAACAGACATTCAAGACCATTTAGGGCAGGCAAACAAATGAGGCTGAAGGCTTACCATCACCTTCCTTAGATCTCCCAGTCTTCCACTATAGCTGCCTTTCCTCCAGACATGCAGTGAGGGGGTGTGGGCTGGCTCGTGGGGTGCAGTGTGACATGCAGTGTGTCCGTCTGTGGCCCCCTGTGCTGATTCAGCAAAGTGGTCTTTACTGTGGCCCCATCTGGAAATCTGGGGTAAACCTGAGGACTTACCCCTACAGGGAACATCTTGCTGAGACTGTGTGCCTGTTCAGACTAGAAAAACCTGTATCAAGCCCTGCTGCTCTGTCAGCAGTATGCTCCTGCCACAGTCTCCATCCACTGGTGCCCTGGGCTTTCCCCACCACCTGTGTGCAGCAGATGCTTATGCTGTGGCTGTGCAGCAGAGGCAAAACAGTTTTCTCACCCAGCCCAGTGTATTGGAATGTGAAAATGTTCCCAGTCACTATGAAGGTCCCACATTTGCCTCTGGGATGCAACGATGCATTAGGAATATTAGTTCTGAGGAGCTGATGCACTTTGAGCTCACACCATGTCTGACTGACATAGCCTCAACTCCTTTTGTACCCTCCTCCTCCAGCAAAATCCTGGCCATGTACAGGAATTAACACTGAGGTGTGTATCAGTATTTGGTGTTTGCCCAGGAGGCTGGTGTAGCTTGCTCTACATGATGTAGCTGATGGGACCCCCTGCAAGACAGCGGTGGAGAACCAGTGAGTTATGGTTCCATTAGAGGAGGTTAATCTAGTGGGGAACAACATCTGGATTGCTGTCACAACTGAGGTGTTTTAGGGGATTTAAGCATAGATTTATTCACAGAAGCATGATCACTGTATAGGATATGCAAGGCACTTAGAGCTTTTCCACCTGTTTTAGTTAGCTCCTTAGCTCCTCAGCACACCACTTGGGACTAACTGTTTAAGGGGAATTCCCCAGAGCTGTACCGTCTTGCTCTGAGAGCTCATAATTGTGTAGAAATAACATCCAGGTGTTGAGAAAAGGAAAGTGCTTGTAGCTATTACTGTGGGTTGTCTCCCAGCTCTACTTCACTGTGCAGTTTGTAAGTTGTCCCTGATATTTAAACAGGCTTTTAATAATCTTCCAGTATCGCATTTTTCTATGCTGGGAGAGGGAAAAGTTTGAGGGCTGTGAAATACCTTGAGCCATATCTTGCCAGAGGAGCAAATCCCCAAATTCAGTGGTCAGCATTTGGTACAAGAAAAGGAAAGTGAAATCCACATGGTCATCTTCCCCTGCATCCACTTCCAGCTTAGGCACACAGGAATGAGTGGGGTCTGGGACTGTTTTTTGTTTCGTAACTAGAAACCACTTTGTCTGTTCAGCTTGATTTCATCAAATCTTACAGCCTATGAGAGGACCGCAAGCCCAGCAGAGGCAAAAAGGCCATAGGACACATAGTGGTGACAGCAGCTACTGTTCCTCATGGTGATTAAAAACCCCTGTCTCTTCTGTCCTAGTCCTGGACACTGCGGGCCAGGAGGAGTTCAGTGCAATGCGGGAGCAGTACATGAGGACCGGAGATGGTTTCCTCATAGTCTACTCGGTGACAGACAAGGCGAGCTTCGAGCACGTGGACCGGTTCCACCAGCTGATCCTCCGAGTCAAGGACAGGTGGGTGCCATAGAATCACTTCCTGACCTGCCAGGCTCCCATCCTGCAGACCATACTGTGGGGGTGCTTGCACATTTCGCCCCAACTTTTGCCCTCCAGATCTCCTGAGAGAAATCCTTATGTGGGAGTTTGTGGACCTAAATGTGAGGAATAAGAAGTGTTTTACCTCTTCTATAAGCATATAGTGCTATCGACGTGGAAAGTGTGAAAATGGGTCTGGGAGAAAGAAAGTTCTGCCAGAATGGTCTGGCAGAACCGTGTGAGAAAGGCACAACAGACACCTTTGAAGCTTGGCTCTGAAGAGGGAGGAAGGATGCTCTGTGCGTAGTACAGACACTTTGGAAACACCAGCAGGGAGTCAGCAAACATTCAGCCCTAATTGTTTTGTGTGGCCTGACAGCATCCTCCTTTTCCCTGGCTTCATCTTCTGCCAAACAAACCTTAGAAGGTCTTGCATGATTTGGTGGTGTGAACAAGTGTCTTGAAGGGGAAAAAACGCTTCTCATGCTGGAAGGAACTATTTCTTACAAGGGTTGTAGTGCAGTTAATGCATCGTGCTCTGCAGCAACCCTTTTCACGGAGTAAAACATCCCCTTGTGACTGGGGAGAAAGCCAGAGAGGTCATCTGCTCCCCTCCCATGTGCATGGGAGAGGGTACCACTGAGTTTAATCGTGGTAAGTAAATGTGTCCTGGCAGAGCGAGGGGAAGCTGCTGGTTTATCTCCAAGATAACTCCCTCTTCCCACCCCAGTCCAAGAGGCAATAGATCAATCCTCATTGGGTGGGGTGTGAATTAAGCCCTTATATGTCTGCAGCTTTGAAACACTTAGTTTTTCCGTTCATAATGGCTTTTAATTATGGAAGTCATCAAGAAAAGTCACCAGAGGGTTCGGGCCTCATTGCTGGCTTCCTTTCACAGCTCTGAATAACTTCCCCACAGGAAGGGTGGACTCGTATCATGTGAGGTTCACAGCTGACAGCTCTTCCAGTAAAGCATCCAAAGCATAGCCCACAAGAGTGAAAAGTAAAGGAAAAAACACCCTTTGATTTCATCTAAATGAAGAAAAATGTCAGTCTCTCAGTCAGCCTCTCACTGCCGGCTTACCTTGGGGCAAAGTAAATCTGTTTCTGAAAGCTGAAGAAGATGGGACAGAATTTCCTGTAACATGCCCCAATCCGATGCTGGCTTTATCTAAATTAACTTTGTGAAAATAAGATGTGGTATTCATTGTTTTGCTCTGCTCTGGACTGAAACTTTTAGCCTCCATAGGCCGTGCGAACGCCGCAGCGGTGTGTGAGAGGCAGGAAGTGAAACAGGCTGGTGAGGTTGTTTGAGTTTCCCTGCTCAGCGCCACTGAAGCGCAGATCGTGAGGAGCTTATTAATGCTTCATCCAAAACGTGAGCTCGGTCAGAAAATTGCAGCAATGGGAGCAGCATGAGTTAAAAAACTGTCCTGCCAAACCCACAGGTACCTGGGAGCAGAGAGACACCCCGGTTTTCAAGCTAGCAGGCAGTTTTGGCAACTTAAAATCCAAAAGAATTGGAAGCTGCTGTGTTAGCAGAGCTGTTCAAAGCCTGCCTCCCCTTTCTTTCCACAACTTTCATTATAGTAAAATTTCCGACTATAGCAGCTTTGTCCAACTAGCAATTGTACAGCTTACAATAGGGAACAAAGTCCCCATAGAGTTTTATGCCTGATGTAAACAAGAAAAATGAGATACTGTCCATACGTAATCCCTTTCTGATCAATGTGCTGCGAGCCAAAAAGGAATCAAATAATCCAGACAAGCAAGTATTTTGCTCTAGAATGATCAGAGTAAAGATTTGTTAGTGCTCAGGTATTAACATTAAATCACAGTCACATTATCAGAATGAATAACTCTGAGACTCAGTTAAAATGCAGAGTGCAGTACTGTATTTTTCCAGCCAGAGCAATGAGGCAACATGCCAGAGGGAAGTTGGAGCCCTTATCATCTCGATGAAAAATGACCTAGAAATGCTGTTTGAAAATCCAGAGTTACTCAGGGAAGTGTTTTATACAGAAATGAGTGTGGCCAGCTGCTCCTTACCCCAATAAAATCGGCTCTGTTACAGCAGAGAACATGAGGATCATTTAAGAGGGTTTAAAGTTAAATATAAAACAATACTGCAGTAACCTTCGGTGATCAGAAGGGACCTCCTCCCTCCCAGCAGTGGCTAAAAGGCCCTGCCCTAAACGGTTCCTTGCTCTGTGTCATGAAGCTGGAGGAGAGAGAGGCACTGCCAGCACCTCCCATGGCATGAGCTGCCTTTGTTCTGTTTATCACTGGAGCTGTGGAGATTTCTGCAGGGGGGGAGCCTTGCACAGGACATGCTATGGATAGATGGATCTCTTCTCAGGTGGTGGCTGCAGACAGTCACTTACATGTCTGGTAAAGTTAGAGAAATACTCAGTATTATTGAGAGGTTTCGGTATTTTTTTCTGGAATTAGAAACAGGAGATGGTAGGTAATAGCTTTGGAAACTTAGCAATTCTCTTTGGTTCCCTCCAGCCTCCTTTGACCTACCACTGCCAGTCTTTCAGTTTGCCTTGGGGTAACAGCTCATGGGCTCCCAGTCATTTTCTCCCCCATTTGATGCTACTCTAAGCGCCACCTTCCAGAGTCTATCTTTTCTTCCCCCACAGTGGATGACCAGGACTCCAGTTCTTCCATCATCTCTCAGTATCTTGCAATGATGAGCAGCTGCCAAGATATGCAGTTACTGAGATGCCTTAAATGTTACAAAAGAGTCCCGGTCTCCTGTCCAAGATCTGTCTCTATGTCTCAGTTAATTTCCTGGTTAATTCTGTAGATCTTTTTTCACCTACTTGGATCTTCATGCTTAGCTATTATCAGGGATTGCAAAAACGGTGACAGTAAGTTCCCGAAGTCCCTAGAAATAACAATGAATGTGTTCATGCATGCAACTTGTTAAGTAAATTTTTACAATATGAACATATGTATAGCACAGTCTGGGGTTTTTCGTTTTCTTTACACGTGTGTGGTATGTCTGTAGCTGAAAATATTAGATGATGTCAGCATCAGAAACTGAAACTTATGCTCAGCATTTTTTATTGTAGCCTGCTAATAATTGGGTGATGGGTTTGATTTTTTTTTTTCCAGAGAGTCCTTTCCAATGATTTTGGTGGCAAACAAAGTTGATCTAATGCATTTACGGAAAATTACGAGAGAACAGGGAAGAGAAATGGCAACAAAACATAATGTAAGTTTGTGGGATTATTTAATGGGTTATTGTAAGTCCTATTACAGACATTCAGAATTGAAATCTGTGCTTATTTGGAGCTGAATTAAAGCTTACAATTAAACATTTGCAATTGCATTTTTGACTACAACAAAGTAGCAGCTATGCAGTTTCCTTTCAGTAGGGCCAGTTCATCACTGAAACAAGAAACTCTGCTGTGCACTAGGCTGTAGCAAAGCTGTGGCCATCACAAAGCCACATGTACAAGGTGTCTGCAAGCAGTGAAGAACATGAAATGTTCAGAATGAGGGAAGAAAGTACACTCTCCTGGAGTGAAAAGGCAGAGTTGGGCATTATGAGATATACCCAGGTGTCTGTAGGAAGTGAGCTTGTTAAAGATAATGAAGTTACAGGGTTGTTAAGCCTGTATAAATCTGGCCTGCTATCTTAGCTCTGCATTATTCATGCTGTTAGTTTAGCCTGAGAAATTGGTCTTAGATGGGTGTAGATCACATGCTGCTCCACTAATCACCTCTAAATGCCAGCAGCCCTGAATACCCAGAGGGAGACAACAACTCCCTTAGGAGGAACAGAATGGAAAGGTTAAAGGCAAACAAGCCTGAGACCTCTTGGCAGCTTGCTGTACCTAAACGGCAAGCTGTGTGTTGTTTCTGAACAAGCCACGATGGCAGTTTGGCAGGGCAGGTTCACTCCTTCCCCTCCCCAAGGAAGCTGGCTTCTGTAGGAGCCAGGACACCTAAAGTGAAGCACAGCATGTTGCATCCATCTGTACATGCACACTTTGGAAAAGAACAGGCATGAAAATACCTTATCAGAGGCAGTTTTATAAATCTGCCAGTGTGCTGGACAAGCACTCTAGGAGGCCCCATCTGGCTGTCAGACTTTGAAGGGGAAGATCATTTTACACTGGAGGGGAATTGTAGTCATGAAATATTCATGCAGTAGTCCTAATAAAATGTGGCAAGGAAGAATTTTTGGCAAGTGCTGGTCTTTCAACAACCTTCGGCTATTTTCATGTCTGCAAGCACAGCTAAGGGGGAGAGAACATCTGACGACATGAAGTCTCCGATTATTGTTCCCCAAACCCAGAGCTCTGGGATAGCAGCTGATTTGCCTAGTGCTTATTCCAGACCTTTTGTAAGCACTCCCTGACCTTGCTGCAAGCATGAAGGTGTTGATAGTGGTGTCATGGCAACATTCTGTTTACCTGTATTTCCCTGGTCTCTTAGGGACCCAATTTCTTCAGTCTTTAGGCCTTTCATTTTGAAACTGGTTTGCTACCAACATGTAGGCTGTTACTAATGTCTTTCATGACACTCTTCTCTCCTCCAGATTCCCTATATAGAAACTAGTGCCAAGGACCCACCTCTGAACGTTGACAAGGCCTTCCATGATCTCGTGAGGGTAATAAGGTAAGCTGCAAACTCTTCACTTGGTTACTGCTCATGGATGGGATGTGCAAGAGTCCTGGCTCAGAGAGCTAATGGGGAGCAGCAGCTAGGTTTGCTTGCAGTGGGAGATTTCTGGGGTTTATTAACTTTCTTGTCCTGTATCTGCATAGGTATGTCACAAGTACTTAGTTACCCTTGCAGGACATCAGTGCCAGGCACATGAGGAACTAGCTGTGGCCATAATGAAAATATATTATTCAATGAACAGTGCAAAGCCTACTCCAATGATGAGCTGTAAAGGGACGGTGTTGAAAGCTCTGGACCAGTAATTTGGGTTTTCATACTTTTGTGCTCTGAGGGTCTCATATTGCCAGAGGTTAAAAAGGATGTGCAAAAAAATCTACAAAATTCTAATGTTGTAGGTGACTTCTAACATTTTCTGCTCACTAAATGGAAAAAATTAAGCCGCTTTGTATAAGAAACAGCATGACCTAATGGCTAAGCCACAGGTTTCCTCCTCAGACTGCAGAGGTTTGTTCCCAGTTTTGTCATGAGCTGCCTTTGCTCGTTTTGGCAAACGCCCGCTCTCCGGGCGAACCCCTGCTCTGGCTGCCAGCAGGGAGGGGCTGCCTTCCAAAATCCCGGCTCCCCTGCAGGAAAAGAGCTGCATGCACATCTCAGCATCTCTCTTGACTGATAACCTCAATTCTCTTTGAGAAGATTTGTTTTTCTGGCACCAGTTGTCTGGCAGATTTTCTGGACCTTCATTTTTCATGTTTTGGGAGGGTGCTGAGCTGAAATCATGCTCCTCCCTGCCGTGCAGTCAAAGTGCCTCGCTCGGCAGTTAAACCACAAGGCATTTATTCACAGCATATCTGTACTTGTGAATATACTAGCACAGCCTCAAGTCAGCCTCCATCAAAAGCAGATGGTACTGCCCACTCTTCCCACATGTCTCAAAAGCAGGGGGCAGAAAGTCTTTGGAGAACTGAGTTGGAAATGTCCCAAGCTCTTTCCCAACTGTTCTGTAGCTCAGCATTAGCTGGCTAGATATTACTTTTGTGTTGCAGCAAACTCTTACCACCATCTATTCTGCTCTGTGGGAAAGAAAAACATAGCCAAAATAAGATGGGAAGGCTCTGTTTGCTTTCTCTCCCTAACACAACTTCAGGCAGGCTGAAAGGAGAATTGTAATGAGGCATCACTAAATTTAAACCCTGAAAATGTACTCTATAACCTCAAAAATAGGTGGTATACCTCAGTTTCCTGAGTAGCCACCGTGAAAGTCATTGCCAACCAGGTAAAACCCCCTGTGACATCAAGGGCACCAGAGATGTTCACAAGAGCTGAAACTCGGGTTAAATCAGGAAGCAGGGAGATGTTGTGTGATCTGGCTGGTCACTGGCCACTAAGCAGCTTCACTTGGTCTTTGGACATCATAGGATAGCATCACCCATCAAGTATTGCTTTTCTGGTTTTTAAGTCAGCTTTTCCAAATAAAATGTAAATTTCAGTACTCTGATAACTGTGTCATTCCTGGAGTGCTTTGCAAATGAAAGGCCTCCTCAGAGTCCCTCTGAGTTCTCAGGGTGAGGATGCTCATTCAAGGCTGGCACTGTTTGTGCTCTTTGTATTTGGCTTGATTTATTTAGCTCCATGCAAGAAACTGTTGTCTGGAAGTAATCCAGAAAGGAGTGGGGTGATTGAGTCCACCCAATAGATCTTTTCAATTTGCTGATGCCCCTTTTATGCAGTGCATGCACAGAGACTGTCACAGCAGAAACCTTGAGTGGGCACAGTTTGTGGTTTTCTGGATCTCTGAAACAGATCCAGAACAGTATGAACATCTTGTGGTTGCTTAGTGTTAATCCACATTCACTTTAAAGAATTTTTTTAATTTCATCTTTCTAATTTTGAGCTTTAAGGTTTTAGGTTTTTCATGCCTCCAGCCTTCATATTCACTGGAAAAAAAATCTTATTAGCCAAAGCTGACTTTTTCAGATGGTTGCAAGAATCTGGAAGCTGCGGCTGTAAGAAAAACACCAGCTAAAGCCATAGTGATTTGTGCCCCAGCTATGTGTCATCCTGGTCTGGATAACTTGGTATGAACACTAGGTTTGATGCCTGCCATATTACATCACAGTCAGGCTGGGTTTGAACTATTCAGACTCTCAGGTTTGAATCTACAGAAGCTACTAGTGTTTGTTTGTTTTATCTTGCAACAAAATCTAAGTCTACAGGCTGCCTATCAGGTGTTTGAGCCACAAACAATTCTGTTGAATTTGCACCACTGGGCTGGCTGAGTGGCTGCTGCAATCAGATACAGTTACAAACAGGCATTTAGGCAACGCTGTGCCGTAGTGCAGGAAGGCTCTCAGCTGCATGTTTGTGGTGACTGTGAATTCAGACCACCAGGACATCTTTCTGGGGTCAGCTCATTCTCTGTGTTGAGGTGCTCTTCCCAGCTTCCGGGGAGACCAGAGACCCATTGGCAGCAAACTCTTTTTTTTTTCTGTATTATTTTTAGCCCCTCTCCATAACCAATTCCTCAGCAGTACAACTGACCAAGGGCAATTCCAGCTGAAAGAACGTCTTTCCAAAAAATATTCTTTCTCTGTATCTCTCTCATATCTCTCATGTTAACTACTGAGTGTTAGCAGCAGTGTGATGGGTGACGTTGCATTGCTTAGAGCATCCCTGTTTCTCATAGCAGGGAAAGAGGCAGCAGTTCTCCCAGGGCAGTTGGAGGCATATTGCCCTGGCAGGACATACATCCCTGCCATTAGCCTTAATTTTTGCTTATGGCTCTTCCTTCCTTCCTTAAGGATGCAGGCGGTTGTCAGCTGTGTGGCAAGAAAAGCCATGCAGTGGTGGAAGGGTATATGGAGATATATACACAAATACCCTTGTGCACACCAAGGTGCTGTTCTGCAGGCTACCCTTATGTCTCAACTGCTTATTTTCCTCTCTGTCTCCCAAAACAGGCAACAGATCCCAGAGAAAAGCCAGAAGAAGAAGAAAAAGACCAAATGGCGAGGGGATAGAGCCACGGGCTCCCACAAACTCCAGTGTGTGATTTTGTGACGGGACACCCTGTGAGTGCCTTGGACACCTCCCTCCTCCCCCCTTGACCCACCGCCAGCCCAGGCGAGGAGCAGCAGTGTGGTGCCAGCGCGGCCCCATCACCCCCTCGGGGTCCCTACGGCAGCTCAGACTTGGAGGAGGCGGCTCGGAGGGTCTGGACATCCCCCCGAGGGGGCTGCACCTCAGGGCCAGTGTGGGAGCCGCACGAATGGGAGGCGGAAGGGATCAGCAGGACCTCGACTGTCAAACATCCCCAGCGCCTTCCAGGGGCCTCCATGATGTTTATTTAAAAAAAAAAAAAAAAAAAGGAAGAAGAAAAAAAAAAAGAAAAAAAAAGTGTTGGTTTTATCTGCAAAACATTTCTTCTTGTGACCCATTTCTGAACAGCCATGAATAGCCCCCCTGTTTGGTACAGTCATCTGTGTATGTGTGGGGGAAGGGAAAGGGCTTTTCTTTCTCGAATTTTTTTTTGTCCTCTTCTTCTTTCTCGTTTTTTGCTCAGTGAGTGTTGGGTTGCAAAGAAACAATGGCCGGGGTTAGATTTTTTGCACTGAACTCTCTCTTGGGCGGCAGTGCCAAAACACGACTTCATATGAAAGTGCATAGATTTGGACGAAGAAAATTAATTCCAGCTGCTCTGGGTGCTCCAGACATTGTGTCAGACTCTGGAGGGCTGCCAGCTCACAGACCATAAACTCCAGCTTAGGAAAGGAGGTTTGGGCTCGGATTATATTTTTTTTTCTTACCCTTTGTCAAGAGGTTTTGTTTCTGTTTTGTAACTTGGGACATGTCAAACTTAAGGTGTTTTGTTAACCTGGAAGTATTTAAATTAAAGTAATTTACAAATGGAAGGGTATGTCATCTTTAAGGCGGGGGGGGAGAGGAAGGGAGAGAGGAAGTAAAACTTGAACTGAATTTGTTATCTGGGTGTTGAATTTCTCCCTCATAAATGCATGTAAACTGGTGCGATCTAAATCCCTGTTTATTATTCCTTAACCTTTCCCTGCAAAGCCACTCTTGGGTAGATGAATTGTTTTGCTTTTCCCAGGCTCATCTGACACACACAGGAAAAAAAATCTGCTTATGGGCTTTGGCTCAATGTTTCTTCTTTTCCCTCCTTCTCTGAGAGCTGGTGACTTGAAAAGAAGAGGTGTTTTGAAAATGATTCAAGCAGGATGCGTCTCTTCTTAAGCTTACTATACCTAAAATGTCTCCCTGAAAACAGCAAAGGCTAAGTGTGCCTTATGAAAAGGCAAGGCAAAAAACCTGCAGCCATTCAAACTGCCATCTGTGGCACCAGAAATGTGGCTGTGCACATCCTGGAGGGGCCACGTGTTCTTTCACACCTTTCCTGGCACTAAGAATGGCGGTGGCAAATTTGTCTTTAATTTAATGGAATGTCATCTGCTGGATTGAAGCCATCAGCTGCATTCACATGGTCACCAGGCCTCTTTAAAAGTAGCAACTTGCTTTTCATCAGCTTGAATCCTATTCAAATACACTTTGTGGGCATGACTTAAAATATTGGCAGAGTATGAATGCCTGAGATTTATGTGTCTGAGCACAGAAAATCCTGGTATTAGATATTGAAGATCCATTCAAGATGGTGGATCATCACAGACTTGTCTACTTGCCACCAGGTTTCATTTCTTGACCCTTTGCCTGGCCAGTTTTTAAAATCCAAGTTGGCATTTTTCAGGTGAATGAGGCTAATGGACACTTTTCCTAATTTGTCCAGTCTTGATCACAGCCAGAAGATGGTAAATGCCTGCGGCTGGCTCAGCAAGCTGCTTACTGTAATGCTGGCTCCACTGCCTCTGTCTCAGTTTGTGCGATGACAGACGCTGCAGGTGGATTAAGGAGAGGGATATTGGAAAGATGTGTCTCTCATGGACTTCTAGGTTGGATGTAGAGCATACACTTAGTAAAGCTGCAGCATGCTGTCAGTCGAGATGTGGCTCCCAACCATCGCAGCATTTCTCCCAGTGTTGGCTGAACTGTGGCGACCAAAACCACCTGGTTCAAATTCTGGTCCTTGAGACTTGCCACTGTGTTCTGGAGAAAGATCTGTCTGTAGGTATCTTATTTGTTCTGCTGTGAAAACCTCTAGTAAATCAGGAGGAGTCTGATCTTTGCAACCAACGCATTTTGCTGTAACCCCTCTAACAACTTTCCTGTCAGAATCCCTGTCTAGCCTGACTGCTGGCTTAATAGTTTTAATTATACACAACTAATGCTATGGAATCCCACATGCAAGAAGAGGGTGGCATTTTCAGGGAGCCCTTTTAATACTGCCCTAGAGCCCTTCCACTTAAAAATAACTTGATTTCTGCTGAAACCCCTCATCCTTATTATTTTTATCTAAACCCTTGGGAATACTTGCCTGAAAACAGCATGTATGTCTCTTGAGTCACATCTGCTGCGTACTCAGCCCTGCATGTGAGAAATTATCTTTTTCTGAAGCTTCTTAATTGTTTCTTCATTTTCTTTAGCAACTAACAGCTATTGCAGAATAGCAGAGGAGAGGAGGAGGGGAAAGGAGCAGATTAACAGCTGAATATGGAATAGTGGCAAACGGGGAAAGCATGCCCATTTTCTTCTATGTTCATGAGCTTGTTTATAGCAGGGAGTGTTTTCCAACAGGGATTGCATCTCTAACAATCCTAGGGAGCTGAAAATAGCAAGGTATACAAAGCCTACTGCCACCTAACTCACCCTTTCATGTTCAGGGCTGTTAGGAATTCAAGAGCACCTTCTCTGCTATGCACAGCACCTCAAGACCTGGGTGGTGAGACACTGATTGGTGGCATTTACGCTACAGAGTGCACTAACTGTGCTGGTGTGTGACTTATATTTTTCTATGGAGCATCCAGTGGATAGCAACATTTTTGCTGTAGTCAGGGTCTGGAGAAGGATCCTGTAAGGGTGCACATGGGGCACATTTCCAAGGACCTGATGGTCCAAGTGACCTAATGTCATCTTCAGCCCCTGGGTAAGTCTGCATTCCCTTTTCTCAGAGCAATGTGGTTTCTCTTTGGTTAAATAGGAATTGACAAGGTGGAGCTGGCCATAGCCTTGCCTTGTTTTCAGGATACACTTTCAAACAAAAAGATAAGAGAAGAGGGGTAAAACCTTGTAGATTTGTTGTCATTTAATAACCAAATAACATCCTTTTTCCATTTTAGACATTGAATAATACTTGTAGAACAACAATAAAAAAATATTAAGCTACATAAGTTTTGGCTTTGCAGAGGTGTCGTCACCTCCCCAGTCTGGGATCACATCACAGGTGTACCACTACCTTCAGGTAAATCATATTGCTGTTTCCTCCCTTAAGTCCTTCTGCCTATAAAGGAGCCACTGGCTTGGTTTTTTACCAGCTTTTGAGGTGCATGACCTTTATCATACAAGCAAAGTCCATCTGCTTATCTGGCTACCTTTGTCTCGTGTTTAAAGGAAAAGGGGGGTGGAAAGGAAAAGAAGGAAAAGTACCTGGTTAAAATACATAAATTTTCCTCTGGCATGATCAGAGTTTAATTATTCCTCTGCCAGCCAACTCTAAATGGCACAAAAGCCTGATAACAGCAAAACCAAACAACATCCCCACACCTTAGCAGGCCTGCAGGTGGCAGCCACCTACAAACCTGCTTTTTGGCTGTCTCAACCCAGGCCAGTGCTGTCACTGGCAAAGCTGCTCAGTGATAGCCTGGGTACATCTGAGTAAACCATGTTCAGATGATGGTAGTCAGCAGCAAAACATTGTAGATGGTGGAGAAGCAAGACTTTAACGAGGGGCTTAAATTGCTTGGTTTGGATCAGATGTTTCAATTTAACAAGAGGCCATTGCCGTATGTTGCTTGGTTCCTTAATCTGTCATGATTAATTTTGGCTGGCTCTTTTAACCTACAGCTGTACTAGAGTTTGCAAATTAGGACAGGCTGAGGGGTTTAGACATATATGATGTGTCTCGTCTCAAGAGGAAATGAGCGTTATTAGGCACAGAGAGGACAGCTTTGTAATGCTAGTTCAGACTTTTTCTTTTGGCTTGTTACCACCCTTAGGCCAAAACAGACTGCCCAGAGCCTTGTTCAGCTCCAGTGATTTCAAGGGATGGTCCTAAGTGCTACTGAAGTGCTTGGTAAAGAGGCTATCCCCTCAAAGCTCTGCTAAGAGTAGAATATAAAGAGAAATACAGAAGATAAGAGAGTTTTGAGAGACACAACTTGTGGTTTACTCCAGATGTCAGGGTTCAGATACATATTTACTAAGGAGGGAGAGGGAGGGCTTGAGAGCAGTTTGGCGTTAGAGAAATAGCCAAGCCCCTGTGACAACCTGTGTACCTTGGAATGGACAGAAGGGCTCTGTGTCTGGAAATCCACCTTCTGTGAGCTGGGGTTCAGT
Source organism: Corapipo altera (assembly GCF_003945725.1). Taxonomy (NCBI): domain Eukaryota; kingdom Metazoa; phylum Chordata; class Aves; order Passeriformes; family Pipridae; genus Corapipo; species Corapipo altera. The sequence continues at coordinate 22,073,453 of NW_020884877.1, forward strand.
GGCCAATGTACTCTATCTGCTGTAGGCTGGGCAGAAAGAAGGACTTCTAGTGCATGCATTAAGGACTGCATTAGAGCTACACAGCAAATATGACAACAAAAACAAGAGGAAGGATGCTGCAGCATGGAGAGTCTTGCCATTCTTAGTCACTGCTCCCTGCATTGGAAGGTCTGCTGGGGACAGCAATCACATAGGATAAATTCTGTGTCTTGGATATATGTATTTAATGCCATCTGAGAGTATCCAGGGCATTTGCCTGGGAGTGTCAGCTGTAACTCAAGAATTATAGGAGATCGGTGCCCTTCTGAAGCAACAGCCATGAGCCAGGCCAGATTCACCTAAGCATCTGAATTGGCTCCAGACATGTGCCTTCAGGCAGCTCACAGGTGCTTTGAGAGCCCTTTCCTATTTCACAGCAGTGCTCAGAGAAAAGTCTGTGGGTATTTCCAGTGTCTGTGGATATCCTAGTTGTTCTCCTACAAAATGATGTCACTTGTGTTTTAGAGGCTCACTGATGCATCAAAAAGTCTGAAGTAGAAGTCACCAATTTCACAAAATGTATTAATTGCATCTTGCAGCCTAAGTGATCTCCTGAGTATCACTTGCACAATTAGGCTCTAAATAATTCAATATTTGGCTATCAGGGATTCCATCAATATTATGAAGGCTTTTTGCTTCCTTTTCTCTTGCATGCAGTGGGAATAAATATTTCATAGATGATCTCACAGACAGTTTCTGGGATGACATGGGACTTGCTTGCAGCAGAACAGAGTAGGGAACTAGATGACTCTCTGTGTGCTGGATCCCACGATGGAGAGACACAAGATGTTGCAGCACAGAGGTAGGCTCTGGTCTGGGGGGGTTTCCCACCATTGTGGCAAATAACTGATGCTTCCCTCCAGCTCCAAGAAGTCACACCTAAGTGGCCAGCAGGTCAAAACTTCCCGAGGCAGGAGAAATGTGCAGGTACTGTGTCACTGCTGTGCCATAGGGAGGGTGCCAGGGAAGGAAGACTCACACTCAGTACACGAGACCTGCCAGGTCTGTGAGTGCAAGGGTTAGTGCTAATGACAGTGATGGGGATGTTCAGCAGTGCTGAATGTGGAGTACAGACAGGCAAAATTCCCTAATCCTTGCAGGTCTGGGGTAGCTTTTCTATTTCTTTTGAACAGAGGGATCCCTTTTGAGGGATCCCTTTGCCAAGTCCTGGGCACCGACAACAAGACAAATACAGCAGTCTGACTTGCCACAGGCATTACTACTTCTCTGGTTTCCCACCTCCTCCCAAGTCTCTCTCCTGAAGACCGGGGCATGTACAACATTGTCTGAGAGCTCAGACTGGGCATGTGGTCAGGTCCAGGTACCAAAGAGGAGGGACTCAGGGAAAATCCTGGATTTGGTCAATAAGAGCAGGAGCAAGAGGAGGAGGAAGGAGCTTTGTGAACTGGGACCCTGTTCTATAAAGCCAAATCCTCTACAAGTCTGGGCAAGAGACACTGTACAGCCTGTGATTAAGACAATCTCTGCTGAGAAGTCAGCCCAGCTGAACAAGTCACGAGCTGGTCCTTGGGCTGCCACACACATCACGTGGCTCCTGTGACAACAGCTCCACTCAACTACAGTAGTCAAGCCTAACCAGCCGAGACCTAGACCAATATCAGGCATGCCTCTTTGCAACTCAATAGCCCAAATTCCCTTAAAGCAGGATCCCTGGCACTGGGAACCCACTTAAAGGTGTAGGCACATGCTTAAGGGGCAGGGGGTTCTTTTCTGCAAGCTCTATAATAAGAGGTAGGTTTCAAACAACAGCCCTGGGATGTGAGCCAATAGAAAGCAGGAAATTTGAAGTTAAGGCTGATGGTCTGGCCTTTACTTGTACTGTTGTTAAGGGTGAACAAAGCACAATTATTTGAGCTGGAGACAGGGTGCTGCTCACCCTCCCTGGGAGCTTCCTGCCTTGCCTTGCCCTCATCCCAGTCTCCAAAGCTTCACAAGAGCTTAAGCTGGTTTCTGGCATTGAGTTTCCCACATAGCTGGTCACAGAGTTTCATTCCCACGTGTGTTTGCTCGGCTTGGTGAAGTCTCTTTGTCTCCTCCAGCACCCTTTGGCCAGCAGGGTTAGTGTGGTGATGGGGGGTGTCTGGGCAGCCTTTGGCAGAAGGTGCTTCGTGGGGAAGAGGAGGTGCAGCAAGAGATGGGGAAAGAAAAGCAGTCACATCGCCAGCATAAAACACTTAAAGGCAGAGGTGGTGCTCTGATAAGTTTTTGTTGGTTTTACTTTAGCACAATTTTCCACAATTGCTCTGGGAAAATTCACTTGACACCTGCTATCATAAGAACAGAGAAGTAGAACTAATGATTTTTCACTTCAGGATCTTAAAGCATTCATGAAACAATCCAACCACTTGCAATTAGGACACTCATAGATGGCAGATCTTGTTCCACAGACTGCAGAAACAGAAGCACAGACATTTGTAAATAGAGAAAGAAAGAGCTGAAGCTGGTGAGATGCCCGAAACCAAGCACTGCTGGGACTTGTGATCAATTTGCTTCGAGCTGTGAAACTATAATGAGCATAGACTTAGGTGAAGATAAATATTAAATTCAAAAAGAAGAGGTCTTAGGCCAGCTGAGAGGTTCAGTCCCTGACAAAACCTGTAAATACCTACTAGATATAGGCTGCTTCCAGAAGTGGCATTTTCTCAGTATTTTCAATTGATTTTTTTCCCTAAACAATCTATCTCCTTCCTAATTTAGGATTCAGCTTATCACATCATAGACATAAAATGAAAATGGAAAAGGTCACAAGTTCTACTTTACTTAGGGAAAAAGAATTACTCTTTGTAAAATGCCTTTGGACTTATTTACATGACTGCCTTTGTTTTTCTTACAGAACAAAGGCCTGAATCCTCCTTGTCCCATGGAGCCTTCAAAACTAGTGACTGGATCAGTGATGGGCTGCCTGAGGAAAACAAAGCTATGAGCACCAAGTGTAAGCCATGTGAGCTCACAGCTAGCCCACTTGCTTTTTTAAGTTTCCAAGAGGCAGAGGCTAATACTTATTTTTACAATGACAGGTCTTTGGCAATGTTGTCCTAAGGCAACAACAAAGAAATGACACTATCTAATGCCAGTGGGGCTGTACCTGTTGGCATCCAGAGGACCTTCAGACCTGGCCATGTAAATAATGGCACTGATGACTGTGTGGAATAAACTACTTCTGCTTCTTGAGACAAGAATTAGCATCAGCTGACCGTGGCACAGGGAGGAAAGCTGCCTGTATGTTCCTTATGTTTTATAGCCAACTAATGCCAAACTGCAGGCTTATTCAGCCCTAGTAATAGTCTTAGCTGGATTTTCTCTTACTTTGACCAGTATGGGACTTTTAGCGTTGACAAATCGCCGGAGAGCCAGTCTGGCTACAGCACAGCATCTTGCTACTGCCCAACTGCCTCTTCTCTGCAACAACCTTTTACCACAGGCTCTGTAAAGGTGGGACAGAGCTGGTGCTGCTCCCTGGAGAGAGGTAGGTGCCGTGAGTTTGATAGTGTGGGCTTGGGTTTGTGTCTGCTGCACTCTTGTATCATTAAGGGGGTCTTAGCACCTGTTTAGGGCATTTAGGCGGTTCCCAAGAAATGAACTATCTGCATTGACTAGCTGAGGGCAGGAATAATTTGTCTGTTTTCAGGTGGTATCAGAATTAGCTGTTTAGTATACAGATCAGACCCAGGAGAGCATCTGTGGTGAGAAATGGCCTTACCTGCCATGTGGAGTGGCCTTATCCCAGCAATCTCCTTCAGTCCCACCTGCCCTTTGTAACAATGTCCAGCAGCAAACACAGACAGGGCGGGTGGCACAGAGTCCTTTGGGCACAGCCTGCTGTACAGCATCTGGCATGACCAGGGAGGTCAACACACACCCAGGACCCTTTCATGTGTGTGCAGGGTAGGTGCTGGCAGCAGGACTGCTGGGAATGCACTGAGGTTTTAAATAAGGACATACTACGCTTTTCCAGATCTCTCCTGTCCCCCTCTCTTGCCTATTGATGCAGAAAATAACCAAAATAACAACTAAACAGCAGAAAAATCTTCTCTAACACCTTAGTCTTTGTGTCCCTTCTCAGTGAGGGCTGGGAGTAAAACTGTCCCAGAAACAATGGTTAAAAAATGCTGAAGGGAGGAGAGTGTAATAGGGAAACTACAGTCTGGACTTGCACTAGTGGTGGATGTTTTTTATTACTGTTATTGGCTATTCAAACACCCAAAAAAAACAGAAAAGGAGAAGTGGAGACAGCAGCCTCAAATCAAACAGAAGATTTCAAACAATTCAGAAACTTCTAAATATATTAATCTTCCAAAGACTCTTTAGCCTGTTAGATAGACTTAAATAATCATGACCTAGTACTTGCTGAATAACTAAAATCTTTTGAGAGTTCACATTTATACTTCAGATCACTGTAAAACAAAGGGCAGAAAGAAATCCCATTTGGATGTGAATATTTAATACGACTGTTTGAAAAGCTGCTGCACTGACATTAATTTGGACAGATAATCAAATAAGTATTAAAACAAATAATTATGCAGAGATAAAATTAGAACATGAAAAGGTTCTAAGTTAAGCCAAAAGAAAGTGGTTTATAAAGACCATGGCCTTTCAGACAAAACTGGAATAAAACACCAAGGCTGTTAATTTATATTCAGGATTATAGATTAGTGGTGGTACCAGTAGTACCTTATATGTAAATACAGGATGGATGTTGGGTTTCTTCCTTAAAGACCTACCTTAGAACCTGTGAATGTCAACTGGAGCCTTTCTGTTATGCCAAACAGGCTTTGGATCAGGCTCCATCACCTTCTGATTGGAATCCCACAATTCCTTCATTTGGTAGCTTTCAGGAGAAGCAGAAGTGAAACATATTGCAAAAACCAAGCTCCAACAGGAGTCCTGTTCAATTATGTCTTAACATTAAACTGTAGCTAATGTGCTTTTACCAGATGTCCTGATGAAATACTATTACTAGCCGGTGCATTGCATTAATTAAAGTGAAATTTCATAATGAATTCTTTTTTCAAGGCAGCAGGGATGAATTGATGACCTACATAACCTCCTTTCCTTCTGAAATAGCTTTCCAAACTAATGAAATGAATCCCCCTGGTTGTGGCAGGGGAGCAGAGGGAGCCTTGCTTTACAGCCCAGCTACACGCTGCGACATGAAAAAATCTGGGCACTCTCTGCAGAGATTATGGTTTGCCTTTCATTGTGTCTAGCAACAAGAGGGAACTTTTGGAGGCAGGCAGACTCTCCATTAAGGCACCTTGCATAACGGGAGGCTTTTGAAAGCTCCATTAAAATTCTTGGACAGTGCCCTCACAGAGAAGCCAGGGGATAAGCTGGCTGACCCTCTACCTTACAAACGGGCACAAATGCACAGACAGTTAAATGCACATTTGTTCGAGCATAAGAGGCTTAGGGTATGTCATTAAAACATAATCCACAACGGACAACAAACATACACACAGCTGGCAGGCTCAGACCCGTTTTTGCAGGCGTGCTAGAGAGAAGCAGGAGGCTCAGCGTTACACAGCCCGGGTACGTGGGGAGCGGGTGGGAGGAGGGGAGACCTCTGTTCCTGGGCATATGTTTTTAAAAGAGAAAATATGCCTGTGAATTCTGATTATGTCTGTGTTAGTACATTTTGATCCATGGTGGTTTGAGATTAAAAGCAATTTATGATGTTGCTAAGTCTCAGCAGTCTACATTTCACTAAGCCATTGCAGTGCAATCAGAACAGTGCCTGTACCAATCCTGGATTGTGCCAGCGAGTCCTAATTGCCTGAAAGATAATGGTGTCATTAAAGTCTCTTGCCCCCGTGAGCCTTGTGCTCCTCGACAGAAAAGATGCTTTTATTGTTGGTTTCAAAGGAGCCCTCAGTCACTGCTAAAGCACATTGTCCATTCAGAGGTACTGGGAGGATTTATTCTGTAGCTGCTTTATTTCTTTGTTTCTGCCTTCACAAGCAGTGGGCAGAGGAGAGCAATGGAAAGAAATGCAGAAAAAATATCGACTTTTCATCAAGACAAAATATAAATCAGACATGATTTGGTTAGACACTATGAGGGGAAGAAGTGGCTGAGACCTAGCATTGGTTTAGGCTTCTGGAAAGAGAAATGGAGAATGCTTCTGTGTAAGGAGACACACTCCACAAAAAATACCAACTTCAATAATTTTCAAGTCAGTAATCATTTTGACAGAAAAGCTGTGACTAGCTTCTTTATTCATACAAAAGGCACGTGGCCCTGCAATTACACCTTAACTCATAGCCATCCTTCTTACTGGACAATTTCAATTAAGAAATGACCTCTGCATAAAACATTCCATTCTACTACATGATTTATTCCTGTCTTCATCTGGTAACATCTTCCTGAAAAGCAGGTGAATCAATCACTTGTCTCTTTATGGGTGTGAGTTTTTTAAACAGAAGGGGGGTGTGTATTATTATTTGCCTGCACTCTGAATCTTGCTAGTCCTCGCACTTTGAGAATCACTTTTCTGTTTGCTCTGCACAGTGCCCTGCTCAGTCAAGGAGCCTGTTTTCACTGGGGTTAGCAATAGGAGACCACATACAAATGACAATGACATGCAGAGGTAGCCTATTAACAAGTGTTTTCTATATTTGTGCCATAAAAATCTGAATAGAGATGCATTTAATCTCTAACACCCGGGAGAAGTCGTATCTGCTGAGAACAGTAAGAGGCTTGGTTTGCAGAGGGGTTGTAGTCTACCCGACCCGCTACCCTCATAAAACCTTTGCAGTTAAATGTGCACTCAGTTACACTTAAGAGACTTATGGCAGGCCATTCCAACCTAATCCAGAGTGCTCACCAAATGCATGCATTACACAGAAAATGCTTGGCATTGCTGGTGCAGGGTACCCAGAAGCAGGGAGGAGCCTCCACAAATCAGCACTCAGATAATTTTCCTTTCCTATTTTCCTTCTCCTTAACTGCCTTTCATTCTCTTAATTTTTTCTTTTACTCTTCCAGCTGTTACCTTTCCATCTTCTGTCCATATCATCCACCATAGCAGGTATGAGAGCCTTTCTTCATTGCATCACATTTCTGGGGTATTCTCTGTGTAGTTTTTGCCACGAACTCTCCATTTGTTTAAGACTTACTGGCATTTAATGCTTTTTCTTTGCTGAGGCCTTTTGAATGTAGGATCTAAACTGCAGTCCTGCTGCTCAGGGCTGTGCCTCTAAGGTGGCACCAGAGCAGGGGCTTCTTCTGAAGGTAGGAGGGGTCTCAGTCAGTTGACAGGTGGACGGGAGGCAGTAATTAGACAGAAGAACTTAACACCACTTGCCTGATATGTAAGTGGGGGAGAGAGATTGTTTAAACCACAAAATAAAATCTGGAGGCCCCTCTGTTCATATCATTCAGCAGCCTGTAAGGGGCCAAAGGGGCTCTTCCATGACCACACCAGAAAGCGCAGAGTAGCAACAGGCCCTACCAGGGACTCACTCTGATGCCCAAAACCTGCAAAATGGGAGCTCAGATCTTAATCTAGTGTATTCAAAATAGACATTGTTTTACTTGTTTTTATAAAGGAACAGAGAACGAATGGCAGTAAACTCATGAGCCCTTTGGCCTAATCCCATTTCAGACACAAAAAAGAAACACCTTCCTGACAGCCACAAGCTCTCTGGGAAGAGTGTGCTCTTCCTATGTTCCCCAAACTATATTTACTCTGCCATGTACTGTCATCCTCCAATCCTCTTTGAGTATCACTTGAAGAAAAAAATCTGTAGTGAATTATAATGACAATACATTGAAGATGGCTTACAGCAGAGAATGGCGCTTTATAGCAGCTGGCTGTGACAAATCTGGGTTGGGAGAGAACATTGTGTGTGTCCCAGAGATTATAGCTTTTAAAATAAAAACCTCATTCTCATTCCCTGGGGCTTTTTAATGAATTGCCACATGCAACAATGCCTTAAACGAAGCATCAGTGATTATCCATCTGATGGCAGCTCACTCAGTGATTATAACATAAAAGAACATGCAGCACCCTGAAAACCCTAAACCTACTTGAAGAGCTCTACTGATGCTAAGGATAGCCCACTTCTTAAAGGCAAAGAAGTAGAGGTCACCAAAGGAGCAAAAACTTTTAGAGAGGTGCAACGTGTTATCATGGTTAACGTTGCTCAGTGAGACGATGCACCCACCTCTGAGCCAGTTGCACCACACACAGACTGAGAGCAGCAGGTGCCAGTCAGATCCCAGGATTACTGAGACACCTGAATGAAGGAAAATCATGTTTTACACTTCTGGCAAGAGCTAGAAAAAGGCCAGGAGCAGCGGTCCTGCTGGTGTGACCCAGAGGAAAGTAGTTCTTGTTGAACCGTGAGGATACAGTTCAGTGAGGGTTACAGGTCTTGCACCCAGGCTCAAGGATGTCCTGTCCCATCCAGATATCTGCTTAAACACATAAACACTGTGGCTTTTCCCTCTTGGACAGACATGCTGGTCACAGCATTTAACTCAGCATTTGGCTTAGGTGTGCAAGGGAAGAGTCCAAACTACCATGGCTCCCTCTGCAGTTGCTGGATGACATGGGCTCCTCTCCCATGTAATAAAGGCTCTGCTGCGGATCATGCCACAGGAAAGTCTGCCTCTCTCCAATGAATGTACCATGGCCTCTGGAGACCACAGTCCAAACTTAGACACCTCATTTAAATGCCTCACCTTGGGTTGTGCAAATACACCTCAGAGTACCTCCAGCTCCCCTGTCCATCTTAACCACTCTTCCAATGCCTGTGCACTCACCTTACACCACCCAGGGCTCTCCCCATCCTGTTACATCCTGTATGCACAACCCTAACAACTCCTTTGGGTCAAAAAGTATGTTTTTTAGCATCCCAAACTAGATTGCTCTGAATACACCCTCCACATACAGAAGGCTAATGCATCCCAATGCAAGTGGCTTGCTGTGCATGGGACACAGTGTCCCTCTGCATTTTCCCAGGATTTGCAGATGCCCAGCAGCCCGGCTGGCAGATATTCAGATGCCCACTAACTCATTGCCCACACCACTTGGAGCTGGCAGGTCCACACGCTTCCCTGACATCCGCCTCGCATTCATCTTCTGTTGCTCCTGGGCTTGGCAGCTTCCAGGGTAAATCTGGGTCAACATCTTTCCATAGGATTTCTGTTCCCTTCCTGCCATGGCTGGCAGAAGGGATATGCCAGGACAGTACTGAAGGGCCATTGATTGATGAAGAAAGACAAGACAGGGAATGAGGGTTTTTGGTTTAACCACTTCGAAGCTGTGCACAAATACACAGACCCACAGATAGGCATTGCTAGCAAATGTCAATAAAAATCAGAGGCTGAGGTAGGAAAATCCCTTGCTGTCTCCAAAAATCACACACATCCATTTGAATCAGTGGGAAATTAAGTGTTTGCTTTTTTACTGTCATTAATAGCTACTTAGGTTTTCATAATTTTAATCCATTTTTCCTAATATATGTAACAAAGTAAGTTTAAAACCATACTTGGACCAGTGCAACTCTGACTGTTGGGAAATCCACAGGAAAAAACAGTCTCAGCCCTATTTCAGTAAATGTGCAGGAGGATCAGTATAAGTAAAAGCTCTTGTTAGTTCTCTCATGCTTTGTTCTTAGTAATTGGTTGATATTTTAGGGATGGAATAATCTGTGGAAGTTGCTTTCTGCAGTGTGTGCTGCTATCCATTTTTTTTCTTTCAGAAAATCCTTTTGAAATTAGACACAGATCCTGGAATCAACCCAGACACTGCTTTTCAAGCCAGAAGCATTTGTATAAGCATCATCAATCATGCCACTGACTCTTATTGCTACTGTATATTCACTTTCTACCTGGTTGGAATTCCTAATTGGCCCTGCTGAGCAACTTAAAGCCCCGAAGAAAGTGGTGGAAGGGAGGTGGGGGAGAGCATGACTTTCCAGCTGGGACTGGGAGGTTTTCTTGCAAATTACACTGATAAAGTCTGTTTCCTGGAGAAAACAGACAAGAAGCAGTTGGTAACAGGGTGAGTAAGAGTCGGATGCTATGGGGTATGATGTACAAAACTATGTACAACTGGCTCCATTATCTTCTGAGCAGTTGGCCTGGCAGCTGCCTACATCATGAGTTTCAGACTCGTGTACTGTAATGCAAGCACACGAGGAGTCATTTGGACAGGAACAGAGCAGATAATTCAAGACAAGGCTGTTTTTCTGATTTAAGTGCAGAAGAAGCTCTTAAAAATGTGGGTGATTTTCTCTGCTGTCTAGAGCAGGATTTCTCTTTCTCTGCTTAGGGAACCACTGATTTCTCCCCATCTCTAGCTCTCATTTATAGTAATCTCTTTATCTCTTTCTTACATTTAGGTTCTCTCAAGCTGCCTAAAGCAATGTTAATTGTGTGGGAGCACCCTCATGGACTGGTGACCCAGGACAGGGTGATGGGTCTGGGCTGTGCCAGGGAAAGGGCTGCTCCACAGGCAGTGATGGTGGGTCAGATCCATGCACAGCCTCAGGTGCAGCTAACACAGAAGGGGATTGGAGCTACCTCTCCTTCTCAAGTGCAGAGTAAGCATGAATAGGAGTTGCATATGCATACAGTACATTTATTTTATTGCTTTGCATCCCCTACTGTCCCCTGCCCTATTCCCACCAAGCAGTCCCACATGCTGCTAAAAGCCAGGGCAGCTGTCCTCATCTATCAAAGCCTGTCAGCTTGAGAGCATAGGCTCTTCCCATTAATTAAGCAAATGTAATGTAATTAGCTAAGGCTGTAAATGTTTCTAGGCCCACTTAGAAAGCTACAAAACACCAAGCATTGCAGCCTCTCATTTTCATACACTTGTGCTATGTGGGACGCTCCTCTGGGGCTGAGACTTTTGTTCTTTTCATATGTGAGAAAAAATAGGGACATGTAATGGAAAGCACTAGGAATGGGTCATGTAGTTCTTAAACTGCTGTTAGAGTTATAGGAACCTGAAGAAGAAATTTGTTTCTGCACTTTCAAAAAACTTTTGCCTACAGGTTTTTTTAAATGGATGTAACAAGAACTGCTGAAAGCTGAAATTTTGGTAAGAGTCTGTAGACTTCATTTAAATTTTCTACTTGATTAGATGAAAAATATATATTACTTAGAAACTAAGGATCTAAACCAGAGTGCTTTAGGTTGTCAGCCTGAAAGCAAATGGAACAGTCAGTGGGAATAAGAAAATAGAATACAAAAAATCTTGAATTAAATTTCAGTGTTATGAACTAGATCTGCTTAAGGACTTAAACCTAAAGTGGGATGGATGTGCCTAAATCTAATACTGTGATGCTGCAAAACCCCTATTCAGCCTTTGACAGACTTTCAGCATATGCAAACTCCAAAGGTGCTCCCCAGATGTTAACAGTCATTTTGATCTTTGGGTTGCAGAAGTGTTCCCTTCTCATCCAGGCTGAGCTGCCCAGCGTGTCATGTGCATCTGCAGCTCTTTGGGATACAAAAATTTAGCATTTCTTTCCCTAATTCCCCTCATAGGCTCAGCCTGGTAGGCATGCACTAAGAATACCTCAGACAAAAGGGCTGTGCCTATCCAGGCAGCTTAGGCCACTCTTGAGCTCCTAAAAAAGGACTTACTAGAGCTTGCATCCCCACGTGGTTTGCAGCAAGTCCAGCACTTTATGTCTCACCCTCTGCAGGTTCTGTGCCAGCAGTCAAGATCAAAGTCTTGGCGCATCACATACTTTCACGTGGATGTAAAAAACATTAAGGACTCAAATCATGAGAGTCATTTCCTGAAACCAAATTAATTAAAATGAACCATTCCACCAAGACCTGACATCCTCTCTGCAATCTTTTAGATTGACCCAAATTCCCAACTTTGTTTCCAGAAATCTGCTGGGGCTTTTTCTCCATGAGAGAGGAAGGAGATACCAGGTTCTTGCCTTGCCTGCCATGATGGTAAGTTCCTCTTCTACAAGACAAAAAGCTCCAAAGAGCCTGATGTAAGAAAGTTCTCCCTGCAATCCCTATCTCACTGCTCTCACAAACATCCTGGGGGACAGAGAGAGGAAAATGCTTCTTGAAAGCACTTTAACACCCTCCCTGAAATGGGACAGCACTGCAAAGAGCTGCTGCTCTCACCAGGCAGAAGGGCCAACAGACAGCGTGTGGAAGGATGTTCATCAGTCGTACCTCACAGCCTGGTGCTTTCTGAGGAATTGGTACTCTGACGGCCCCAGCCTCTTCTTACTCCTGAGGTAGAAATGGAAGGGGGAAGAGGGCTGTTGCTACAATTATCCTCTCATCTAGATGAATGTATGATTAGATGCGAGGTTTGCCCTTATGGGGGTCTCTGGTGCTTGAGACCAAGACTGGGCTCGAGTCCAATCCCTGTTGAAACCTGTTCGTACAGGTGGAGCCTCAAACATGCCTGTGCCCTTCTCTTATAACACATAGCTGCAGTTGGTAGAAAGCCAGAAGCAATGCCTCATTTTGTAGAGTTTCCTAATATTGGGATCAGCAAGAAGCAGGATCCAAAGGAGATTCAAAGACCTCTTTCACCAAAAGAGTGTCTCACTGCAGGCTTGTATGAGTTTTTGAGTACAGAAATTTCCCATCTCTCCTGAAGAAAAGCAGAAAAAAGCACTATCAGACCTATATGGCCAAGGAGATCTTGCAGAATAGGATACAATGCTGGAGCTTCATGTTTTGGAGCTTCACCTGTTAGTACAGTTGAGAGTAAACAGATCTATTGAAGCACTGCAGCATCTCCTAGCAATTGCTGCAGATGTTTCAAACCCACCTAAGGGGCACAGGTTATATTTTTTTATGCAGTTAGAGTCAAGCCATCAAAGGTGATTCTAATGACCTGTAAGATACCAAAACCTCTCCAGGACCCTATGACTTACTAGCTTTCAGAGAAAAACAGGTTGTCAGTCTGATTTCTGAGAGCATGTCAGCACTGGGAGAGGCATAGGGAGACCTAAGTGGCACTCTGACAAGCTCTTAGGTACCCAGGACTAGTGAAAACCGTGGAAGCCTAGTGAACGGGATGTTGTAACATTGTACTAGGTGTCACTCTCCTTCTCCAAGCAAGATGCTCTGGAGTGTTACAATGCCTTTTCAAATCAGTGGTGGTGAGATGGCTTAATGCTTTCAGAAAACTGGCCTCCACCTTTCTCAGAAATGGGAATTTTTCCCTATGATTTATGCTATTGAGGTGTAGCCTCTAACAATAATAGTAGAGACCTAAATATTTTACTCAGAGCACCCAAAGAGCCTTTTTCATACCTCAGTTTGAGGCTGGCATTCAGTTAATGTTGATGTAATGCCTCCTTTAAAAACACTGTAATTAAATTTGCCAACACAGTCACCAAAGAGCCATTTATAAATTGTCTATATAGTTGCAATTCAGCATGTGCTTGTGACTATTTCATTGGGTTTATCCTAACATCACAAGCTAATAATACTGAAAACAGGGAAATGGGTAATTCACAGAGGACACTGTACTCTGTATATAGCTAACAGTGATTAAGTAGTCTCTGCTTTCAGAAGAAAGATAAGGGTAAAAAAGAATAGGTCCCTCGATAATATCAGGTAATTCTTATATGTGGTCCTTCATGACACAGACATAAATCACAATAAAACCCATCTGCAGATCTAAGGGGTGAAATCATAAATCCTGCTTTATAAATGAAACCTGCACATCTGATAGTGTGCATTGCTCCAGATTTGTGGCAGCTGTAAATTATGTACTAAGGTTCACAAACCCATTTGTACTCTCTGGCTGGGAAGAAGGTAGATGAGATTTTACCAGGGCAGAGAATATACTGGAAGATGTACTCAGCAATGAGAGAGACCCTGAGTGTGTGCACGAGTGAGAAATGGATACTTTACACAGACTGTCATATCTTGACTTATACTTGGGTATAAACCAAACTGGCCCCAGTTTCTGTAAATCCATGGCACTGTGTTATGTCTTCCTGATTGCTCCTGGGTCTGATGGGGTAAATGCAGGTGATGGGGCCAAATGCTCAGCTTTTGCTGGTCACTGGAGCAAACTGGACTCAAATAAAGCATTTCACGCTGGCCAGGAGCCTGTGTCCTCTTTCAGGCTGGAGCTTTGCATGCCAGCTTCTGTCAGCAGCAGGTGAAAGTCAAGTGGCCATTGCAAGTGCAGGGACGGATGATCCCGTATTTTGGCTAGTTTATGGCCCACTTTCTGGATGAAGTTGGCCAACTTGGTCATCTGCTCCTTCTCCTCTGGGCATTGGAAGATACATCTCCCCAGGACAGGCTCATCTTCCTGTCACCACAGAGCTGCCTGGCATTTGTAACCCCTATGCCCCTCCCGAGGCCACTCATCATTACATTCACAACATGAAGCATCTCGCAGGGGCTGCTTTCAGGATGTCAGGTTTGGCTCTTTGGCTTACCCAGCTCCCTGTGTCACTGTAGCTCTCCCACGACTGCATTTGGCAGTGCACATACTTGTCTTTTCTGTTGTCAGCATGAGACAGATTATTTCCCTAGTGCTCTTCTGTGGTTTGACAATGCAAAAACACACGGCAGAGGCTGACTCGGCACATTTTCTCACATGTGATATATTGTTATTTGGACCTGCTCTCCTCTGCACCGGCTCCTCTGCAGGGGCTAACAAGGAGTAAAATATCTGTGCCTGTGCTTCCCTCACACACTGCTAAAGCTCAGCCAGTTAAACCGAGGCATGATTGATTATTTAATTTGCATTGTTGGGACTGGGACCTTGGAAACATCCTGGGTTTCTTAAAACATTTACATTTCACATTCATTAGGATGTTTTCCCAATGGCACTCTCGGAGTTTGGCTTCGGACACCAGAGGAAGGTGGCTTGCCTCGCACAGGCTTTCGCCACAAAAAAAGTCTTCTCTAACCGTCATTTTTAGCAACTTCACTGTGAACTTCCAGTACACTTTGCAGCTGAGGTTAGTGGTTAGTGCAATGCAGCAGTGCTAACTTCTCTCCCTGTTTTGGTATTACTGCCACTCTAAATTTACATTTTTATATAATTGAGCCCAGCAGTGTCCCTTCTTTCAGAGCAGTTGCAGCTCCCAGGTGTGAGTTCTCTGTGTTTTCGAATGTCATCTATGTAAAGTTCAGTACCTCCTGAACAATCAAATGTGTTGCTGTATTTTCCTGTAAAATGCCTCAGAGAATGAATGTAACCAAAATGTCAGTCTGAGGAAGAATTGTCTCCCAAAGAGTGAACAGAACATGAAGAAATACAGCCTTTGTTTCTCTGGGGGCACCTGCTAGGCATCAGATGATATACATAAAGCTATTTGCTATCTGTCATCTCCCCACCTTTCTTTTGAAGCTAATAAAGACCTCTTTCTTTTATTACAGATTTCTTTTTTTTTTCAGTCATACATAAATATAGCATTTCAGCTTTTTAACATAGCTCCCTAAGACAACTGTATCTATGCGGTCCCTCTGCCTGTTTCTCTGTCTGCCCATGGTAATCTGAATTTCTTGTCCATATAAATACATTAGGCAGACAAATGGAGGCTTCCAAGAGAAAAACTTTCCATAAGCTCAGTGTAGAAATCTATGGCTGGAGAGAAGATAAAATTATTAAGGCCTCTACTGAGGGAAAATTGAGGGCCATCTTACTGCTTGGTGGCAGCTGATTGCCAGCTAGCCCTGTGTAGCTTCAGATCAGCCACATCCCATAATGCCTTCTGACATACCAAGAGGCAAAAAAGGTGTTGGAGGGCAAGGAGGCAGCTGGGAAGTTGGCTTAGAAGCCATATCATGGAATGAAGGACCCAAACAAGGGGGAAAAGGAGTGAGAAAAACATGGGAAAGAAATTACAGAGAGGTATGAGGAGCAGTGTGTGCTCTCTGGGATGTGCCAGGGAACAGCAACAAGGAGATGGACTATTGCAGTGGGACTGTGCAGGGGCATGGGCCACAAATCCCCTGCTCCTCATGGAACACTTATTTCAGTGGTGGTGCACCCGTTTCCATTGCCTCATTAGCTTCTACCTGAGTTCAAAGCCCAAAAGCTATCCATGTCCCAGCTGCTTTTAGACAAAGTGTTTCTGGAGCCCTGTCCATGGCTCCTGGGAGGAATTCCTGGGTGCTACCAGTGCTCCTCAGACTCCTCTCCCCTGCTGTGGGCACCTTCTTGGCGTCTGAAAACAGTTGTGAAAATGATGGTGGGTTTTTTTGCATTCAGAATGTTTATAATATATTTGTCTCCTTTTCATACTCCCATATCTCACTCCAGTGTTTCTGTAATGTCCATAGCTTGCCCCTTTGTCCAAGCCAGCTGAAAGCTATTAGAATTGTCAAGCAATTCAGAACCAATTACTGTTACACATAAAGCTGCTTTCCCACTGCCATCTTCATTAGTTTTGCTGGCATTTGCAGCTACCAGGGACAGAACAACAAAGGGTCTAAATCAGTTGTCTTCCACATTT
Organism: Corapipo altera; assembly: GCF_003945725.1. Taxonomy (NCBI): domain Eukaryota; kingdom Metazoa; phylum Chordata; class Aves; order Passeriformes; family Pipridae; genus Corapipo; species Corapipo altera. Next base: position 22,089,943 of record NW_020884877.1, read on the forward strand.
CCAGAGTTTAAAATATAGGAGGGCTATAAACAGCTCCTTTGTGCACTTAAATGATTATTTTATTTTATTTTTTTATTAGCAACCACTACAAAGGCTCACTCAGGGCCTTACTACCTGAGCTCTTGTCCACTGGCCTCCTGCAAGGCAAATCTTTGCCCTCAGCTTGCTTGCTGCAGCGTCTCTGAAAGGTCCCAATCTTGGGAATAACCTTAATGCTTTCAAGACAATATTTCATAGGCAAGTTTTGCCCATAGTTCCCCAGCTGGAATACAGGAGCAGCAGGGCTGATACAAATGTTGTGGTGAAAGGGGCATAAAGTGCAGTGGGGTGGCTCTGTGATAAGTGTCACTAATATTTCTAGTAGATGCTTGTCATGGTTCCTAGGAGGTAAAGGAGGCAGGAGAAGCATCCTCTGGGTTAGAAAACATGAGGAGCAAGGATGGGGACTTCACAGGTAGCTGAAATGGCAGGTGTCGAGGTGCAGGGTAGGTCCTGGTTGGTACCTGGGAGCAGCACTGCTCTGAATCACAGCCAGGGACTGTTTGTATAAGTCGCAGTTTGAAGTTGGCAGAGCGAAGCTGTGGGCAAAGCTCTTTTGTTGAGATGCTGGCTCAAGGTCTGCCTGGATCTGGGCAGAGGAAAGAGCTGGCCGGGGAAGCTGGGCAGCCTTTAACCCCTCTGTCAGGGCACGACCTAGAGCTGACAGGAATCACCTCTGCTCTTCAGCACTATAAAGCAGGGGCAAGGTGAGCTCTGTGGCCCCAAGGGAGCTGTTAATTCCCATGTGTGTTAATCTGAACCGCTCTTGCTAGAAATCAAGAGGATAGGACGTATTGTGCTTTAAGGGCCTGTTATTACTGAAACTTGAAGAGCAGTGTTTCCTGTTTGTCCCTTTTGCCCACCACTGCTCTCCCAGTGCAGCAGGGACAACTCAGATTGGCACCTCTCAGGACTTTTCCATGTGAACATTTAGCCCATGGTTTAAGACTTCCTTATGTACCGACCTCTCCATCCATCCACACACGGTTTGCTGGTGGGAGCCACAGCTGTGCCCCCACAGCCAGCAAAGGACAGTTGGAGGTGGGATAAGTTACAGTTCCAGATTATAATTGATCTTTAAAGTGCACATTTAATGCTGCTAACCCACTTCAAAGAGAAGCAGTACTTTCCAACCACCCTCCTCCGTAACATCTGACAGCTTTCTTTCACTGTTATTTTCCCCAGAGATTCGTTCTACAGCTTTATAGATGTGCTGAGCATCTTAAACCTCCTGGATTTCCAGGGTCTCCCAGTCTTCAGTTATCAGCTGCCTGAAACACAGCCTGACCTGCTGGCTTGACTCCCATACCCTGTTTTGATGGATCTGTTCAGCTTGTCCCCAATGGCTTGGATACAGTGGTTCTTCCTAATATTGGGAGCTGGCCAGTAGGGGAGCACCAGACCTGACAGCTGTGGGCACTGTGGCCGTGATGGTGTAAAACAAAGGTTTTTCTGTTTCAGAGGTTGCCAGGCTGTCAATCTTTGGGCAGAGAAAGGATCGCTCACTGGTTCCTTCCCCTCCTGTTCCTTAAATTAATACAATACTCCATTTTAAACGTGCAAAACTTACCTTCCCCCACTACAATTGAGCATCTGGGAACTTAAAAACGAACTCCCCTAGTAAATAAAAAGAAGCAGCTTGATTAGTTTTACGGCAGCAAAAGTGGGTTAATCACTAAAACTGCTTCTTATGCTGTCATGGTTTAGATAAATGGGTTTAGCACAGCAAGCAGCCAAGGGCACGCATTAGTGGCTCCTTCTGCAACAGAGGAGGGGAGCATGCTCAGCGGATCACCCCTCGGAGGCACCAGCCTGCTGCCTGTGAAGCTGGTGGCAGACTTCCCGCTGACTTCAGTGGAGCTGAGATTGTGCTGTAAATAAATATATCTGCTTCCAAAGGGTACAGAGACAGATCAAACACAAGCAAGCTTTTCTTGTATCTAGTAGGATCTTTTCCCTCTATTTCCTCTATGGATTTCTACAGCATTAAAGTTTCATTAAAAAGAAAGTGATTTAAAATTGCATTTACCTAGGGCCTTTGACCATATGCAGCCATATTGCCACATAAAAAGCATGTGTATTCTCAGCTCCTATTGGAAACAAAGCTATTTGGACTTCAGTTGTGGCAGCTATAGCACCTGGGTACAGCAGTATCCGCTCTGGCTCCACCTGTACTAGCCCTAGACCAAAAGCATCAGCAACTGGTAGCCAGCACTAGCTGGCTGTTTGCACCCTCGAGCCACAGGTAGTTCAGGATAATTTTGTTAGTCTGGATGCTGAGCTTGGACTATGTTAAATGATGAGTTGTAGTCTGCACTTGTTCACACAGCAGTTGTAGCAAGAAAAAGGTATGACAGCCCTGGGGAAAGTGAAGTCAGGGAGGAATATGGGTATCACCTCCCAGGCAAGAGGGAAAACATACAAAGGCTTGGTGTAATCATTGGAGTCTAGAGCTTGGATAAAACCCTGGGGGGCAAACTTGGAAATATAGAACATTATGAGCTTTTTTGATGTCCAACCTATTGTAAGCATTAGGTAAAGCTGTGGTACAGTTTGGTAAGTTGGTAAATTATTGGTAACCAAATATTTGGAAGTATGATATTCCATTAGCATATTGCTACAAGCCCTTCAAAAGCAGCTTTATGAGGTAGCAAGAAAATGCAAGATAGATTTCCACTTCTTTAGTGAATAACTGTGCCAAATCCTCCAGAACAAATACTTGGATGGATGAATAAAGGATTTGATTTCTGACATTTCACGTGCAACAGTGGCATTCACTCCTGCACAACAGTGTCCATATTCATGTGCCTTACTAACACAGCAGAAACTCATTACATTTTGGTGCTTATTGGTTTTGGTACTGGCTTCTGTTATTTATCCATTGCTCTGGCAAACTCTCACTTAAGGACAACTAAGATGCACAAAATTATTAAGTTATGATTCTCATCTCTTGTCACTTCACCACCAACAGCCCCTTTCCTACAACATACTGCTCACTTGAGAGGTTTTCCAACTAACCCTGGAGATTTCACCAAGTCTGGACAGGTGCTGTCAGACAGCCACACTGTCCTCTCTTTCTTCACAGAAAGCAATAAATGAAATCTCTACTTTATTGACTGTAGCAAACAAGCAATTTCAGGTGTGTGTGAAAGAGAAAAGCCATTTGGCGTGCTTTTTTGCTTCACCAAAAAGCTTTCACAGCAGCTGCAACTCTCAGTTCCGCTCCTGAGCCCTGCACAGCTCTTCCCTTTTCCCCTCCTCTCGCAGTACTGGTGCTGAGCAGGGAGATGCTGCATATATCTGCTGTCAGAGCAGCTCTCCTGGCTGGTGGGAACTGACAGATGGTTGCTCTGAAATATTTCCAAAAGAGGGAAAAACCAAAAACCTCCCAACCCACTGCAAGTCTCTTGTTATGGCTGCATTGGTAAGGCAACACACTTGAATGAACTAGGGGAAGCAAATGAAGTAAAGGGATGGGTTAGGTTAAAACAGGTCTCAAATCAGAGTCCTCAAGGCAAATTTTCATGTAATCTAAGTTTCCATTCTGTTCCCCGATTGCTCAGCTGTTGCTCATTTATGAGGGGAGCATACCCAAGCAAAGGTGAAGCAGAAAAGCCTTGGGAATTTTTCTAGGAATCCATGTTTCTCTTTCAGCCATGACATTCAGATTTATGATTTCTTCATTTGCCATTTGCTTGAAAGGAGGCAGCATTTCCTAGCAGTTGGCACAGGAAATGGGGAGACCTTGTTTCTGTGCTTGAATTTCTCACTATTTAATTGCACACTGTTAAACACCTTGGGTGTCACAGGGATTCTTGACCAAGTGGCCCTGGGACAGCATCACACTGCCAACACCTTTCAGAAATGCAGGTGAGAGAAACATAGCTGCAAGCACCAGGGCAAAGGGGACCTGTAACAAACCTGGTGCCTCCCTACCTTCCCAGTCTTGCACAAAAAGTGGAAGGCAGGGGCTTGAGGCTGTGGGAATTGTGATGTCCCCGTGAAGTGGCATGATAAAACCTTCAGTAGAGGTTGGGCAACAAATACATTGTCAGGGCCAGCAGCACCATTTGTGCTCCATGATACGCGTGAATTCCTGCTACGGCTACATGTACTGGCCAAAAAAGGCCTCCACACAAGTTTCCTAGCAAACACTCCATGCACCAACCCTCTCCCTCCCATCTCCACCATTCTGTAGGTAAACCTACAGGATAAGGGAGGAACGGTAAAGAAAGAGCATGACCCTCCACCATTCCTACTCAAACCAGCTCTTCTTCCACATGCTCATCCTCCTCTTCTCCCCATCTCTCTCCCATACTGTTGATTTAATACCCTGCCATCTGTACTTGCCTGCTTTCTGTAACATACTCCATGCACAGTTCCACACTATATCATGGATTCCTTTAGGAATACACCCTTTACTGGAGCATGATTTTATAATGTAGGGTGGCCCAGGTGAGAAATGATGTGTGCAGCACCCACACCCAGGTCAAGCATCCCAAGAGAAGCTCTTGATGAAATCAATACTGTCTTTAATTGCTGCACCAGTTGCAAGCTCTTCTGAGAAACAGGTTCTGGCCCCAGTTCTTCACTGCTTCCTATTTTTGGGCAAGTAAATGGGTGCAGCTCAGAGTATTGCACGACACTGTGAGTGTAGTTGCAGCAGCTGCCACTCTGCTCACAGCTGTGCAAACTGTGCATGATGTATGACAGGAGGGACGAAGTGTGTATGGAGGGTCAGGTTTGGGGCTTTGAGATCCTCCAGCACACCTGCAATACTGCCTGCTGGCAACCTGGTGCTGATCTGGGCTATCAGGACAGGTCAGGGCCACATGGGAATGTGACACTGGCCCTTGTGGGTAGGAGCACTTAGCAGCTGACCCAGCTGCAGGTAGGTGGGAGTCTGGGAAGCATCTGTCAGAGCTGCAGGACTCTGCTGCAGGAGTAAGACTATTGCTGCTCTCAATTAGCCTTAGTATCATGGTGAAGCATCCTTACCCTGTCCACACTGCTGCTGCTGTCCCCATCTCCTCTATGCTTGTGTCTTTCCGTGTATTCAAGACTCCCCCAGCACTCTCCACGGCCTCAGGTTAACCCCTGCACTGCCACAATCCCTAGATTGCTAATGAAAGAGGAGCTTTAAAGACTCCATGTCCCTACTGAGTGCTTTGCCTTCCAGTATCTCTCATGTAATTTGAAGTGGATATGAAGCTATTATAGCCCAGAAAAAAGGTTGTTAGCAGGAAAGGGGAGTTGAAGGAGAAAATATCAAAACATCATGCCTTTCTAGCCCTGGGAGATACAGAGATGTCACAACTCTTTGAGAAAAGTATTATGCCACTGACAAAAGCTATTTTAGCTTCTCTTTCTCATTTTTTAATGATATTAAATAGCATTCTCTCTCTCCTCAGGGTACATTCTAGATAATTCATATCTCACTGTAAACCAAAAGCATTTCCACTAATCTCAGCAAAGACTGACTCAGTGGAGAGTAGGATTTTTGACCAAGTAATTAGGGCATGAAAAATACAGTGGTCATGAGGCTTCAAAATTTTCTTCCAACATTTTTGCAATAATCTCTCTGCAAAGGTAAGCATGCAGCAAGGGAACCCACTTTAATAATTAACTAAAACCAAGATCCCTCCCCTATGTAAAAGCTATACCTAAATTAAATAACCAAAGTCATTCTTAGAGTGGCTACTTTGTTACACTGATATTTGTGCTGATAAAATCATGGTCTATTTGAACACCCTGTAGTGCTCCTCTGGCAGAGGTTTGATGGTGTCTTCTGATAACTAACAACACAAAATAACAGACTGCTCAGTTTTTAATCACGTTACCATTTGAAAAAAGGCTTATGCAACAACATAGTCTTTCACTCACATCCTTCTTCTCCCAGTCCTATCACCACTGGCTGTATCACCCAAATTTAGACCCATTGACAGGGGAGGGAAATAGAGACCTGAAGTGTATTGAATGCCCGCATATTTCATTAAACGAGTGGAGAAGATAAATGCTTCTAAGGACCTCAGCTTACTGCACAGAGTGAAGGGAAGGGTGGGATGACCCTTCCTAAACCTAGAAGAGCCCATGCTGAAACTCTGCCCGTACATGAACCCTTGGGAACAACGTGTCTGTGGTTTCATCACTCGAGCTTTGACATCTCTGTGCATGGCTTTCTTCCCATCCCGTCTAACTTATTAGTTGAGAAGGCATCCTCCTAATGTGGGCTATTATCTCTATCATTTCCACAGGGCACCAGTGGGACCATGGGCGAGTCCATTCATCTGGGTCTCCATTCCCCCACTTTCCTCTCCCTTCAGAGAGGCATTAACAGCCCCTTCCTCCCTTTGCTACTCCAGAGCTATGAGAAACATAAACACTGTTAACATTGTGAGCAACTCTCATTTACCACCTCTGTTCACTCCAATCCCAAATATATTTCTGTGCTTACAGCAGAAATACTCCAAATACTCTTTCACTATAAAGCCCCTCTTACAAGATAAAGCATCTGAACTAGCGTGCACATCCCTGCACAGACCACGTTGTCCAAGCAGGTACCTGCATATGTTATGGACCTTTGGGGACCTATCATTTACAGAGCAAGTACATTTTATATGATGCTTACACATGTCAGCACTTCACACTTCCTCCTCCCAGCCCTCCACATTAGTTAGCTTGGGTTGGTAATTCACCATTGCTTTGACATCTGGCAGTACAATCAAAGCAGAATCTCACTTACAGAGGCTGCAAGGCAAGCAAATCTGTGTTTCCTTATGGCTTTGTCACCTCATCATGTTTCACAGCAGAAAGTTCATTGCTGCCCCTGTGACAAGGCTCTTCTGCTACTGGGGGGGGTGTTTTCACGTGAGGACTGCCTTGGCTGCAAAGCCAGTCTCAGAGGTTTGCCCAAGCTGAAACCCCCACCTACAGATGCTTCACCCCATTCAGGTGTGCTAACTTAGTTTTTTTCTGTGGTTATGCCCTCAAACTTTTTTTAAGTGGATTTGCTTCTGGGAAACTGTAATGTAGCATGTCAACTACTCTTGCCAAACAAATAAGAATACCTCTAATACCATGCTATAAAATACTAAAGAATACAGCTAATCCTGGACTTTAAAACTGATTACCCCTCACTACTCTCCCAAAAAAAAAAAGAAATGTGATGTGTCATTTTGTATTTTTTGGACGGAAGAGAGGTTGATCCAGCTTCTACCAAAGTAGGGTTTATTCCTATGCTTCCTACTAAAGTATATTTATTTCCAGACCAGAATGCGCACACAGGAACTTACTCTGCCAAGCACAGAATGAACGAGAGGGACAGGAGAGGATCTAACAAGGACTAAGCTCAACTCTTCCCACTGTGCCCATTAAGTGGCAGAAGACACAGTTGTCCACTAGCACATCCATATCTGACCCTGCCTCAGGAGCTCTCCTGGTCAGTGCCCCCAGACAGATGTTGACAGAAATACAAGAAAGTCAGTGGGAGAATGAGGACAAGCGTAAAAGAAGTTCTGTCTCACAGGTGACCTGTTGTGATCTACCACACCTTTTGTTAAAAATGAAATAGTTATTTCAGCAATAACTGCTCTATCACATTGTATGAAGAAAAAAAAAGCCAACAAAAAACCAACAAAAAACCTCGAAATTATATCAGAAAAACAAAGCCAAATAAATCTTAAATTTCCTCCATTACCAGTCTCTCTTGGGATTTGGCTGATTTTATTTCCTTCATCTTCCCCAGCCATGCTGTGTCTTGTTTCAGTAAATTGGGTGTTGAGCAGTGTGGTATTCCCACTAAGGGGTAGGAGCAAGCTCTTACATTTGCTATATAGTTGTCAGTGATTTTCTTGCTTTTCATATTATCTCCTGCATGTGCTTTGGATTTCTTTCCCCCTCTTTGTTCCCAAACACTGCAAGTACAAACCAGGTATCTGCAAACTTACAACCTATTCCTTCATTTACAGAGCAGGCACCGACACATCTCGGAAATCTGTCTCCAGCATCCACCGAAAAATCAATTCCAGACATATTGTATCAATTTCAACACTATGTAGGAACTGGCAGAGTTTAAATCTCTTAGGTTTGTACATCTTGAATCAACTCTGCCTTTCTCTTGCATAGACACAAAGGCAGAATAATCTTCCTAACTTTGAGGGAGTTTAATTCAAGTATGCATCTGTCTAAAGAAATTGAATAAATGTGTTGCTCCCAATTCATGTTTTCTGAGGAAGGGGGAAGATGTGACTGCTTGCTTTTGGAGGCCAAATTTCGATACTTCTAGTGACTATCAGCTAACTTTACCCTAGTTCCACATTACTCAAGGGAATCACAATGTAGTAAAGGTTCAATCTTGTTCCCAATCTGTCAGTAAAAAAATTCCTATTGGTTTAAATTAGAGAATGAGTGATCCTAAAATATGAGTCAGAACTGCACAACCCAGCTTTCATTGGGTCAGGCTTGAAGGGTCTTTCTTAAACCACAGTCTAATACATACTCACCCAAGTTTCTCCTGTGCAAAAATATTGGTTTACCAAATGAGGCCCCAAACTCTGACTCTCTCCTTCCTTAACTGAGCTCCTGCTGCAGCACTGTAAATATTACATAGGAAGTTAGAAATTTGTTCTTTCACCCCTATGGCACCATCTTTTTTTTTTCCATCTCTTCCCTAAGTCTTCTCCTCTGAAAGCCCCCACACTTTGCCCTGTGCCTTTATAGAAATAGCAAAAGTAATAAACTTTCATTTCCCTCTACAAACATTATGAAACTGCTTAATTATTAAAATGTCTGTGTTGTTTCACCGGAGGGAAAAAGTCAAGCTCTGTGTGTTCTAACTGTTTGTTTTCTTCTCAGTTTCCTTGGCAGAGGGTTCTTCTTTTATATATATAAGCTTAAGCAAACATTTCTCCAGACTCAGCATTCAAAAAGTTCCTGGTGAACTAAAGCAGTTGAGAATTATAAATCTGAATGTTTCAATGGAGACATGATGAGGGGAGGTGATTTAATTTTATGGCAAGGCGTCTATGGTGCTATTTTATGGCAGGACATCTATGAATCTCTGGAAGTGGAAGAATACAGTTTGCTTTTTAAATGAGAAGAGTTGCAGTCAAAAACCTTCTTGAACCTGTAGCTGAGCTCCAGACAACTGCAGAAAGCATTTTCTAATCAAAACTTAGCTGATGCTGTAATAAACTGTGGTTCATGACATCTCTGTGGCTGCCAGGCCCTTGCACAGGGCATTCAGTACAGAGCAGCTGTGCAGAGAGACTGTGCAGGTAGGGCTCCCTCCCCCACCTTGCCACAAGCACCTCAGAGCAGTGATGCAGGATATCAGCTACTGCCTGGAGAAGCAGCCTACTGCCAAAAAGCTCAGGCTCTTACCTCTTGCCCCAAGCCACTCCTGCCCATGCTGGGAGCTGCCTGCAGGAGCTGCAGGCAAAAGAGAGCTCTCAGTACCCTCTCTTGATGAAAGCTGCCAGCACTAAGGTTGAAGCTCCTTTTCTTTCTAACTTTTCAAGGCCCCTCAGGCTCTGCTCCAGCAGATGGGCAGCACAAACATGGTGATTCTGGTGTATCTGGAGCCAGCATATGCAGGGGATTTGAGTGTACTGCATGGCTCCAGTCCAAGTGTCAGCCAGCCTGGGAGGGGTTCCAGCCACAAACAAGTTCAGGACAAATGGCCAAAGTCTTTTTTCAGCCTGGAGAAAGTTGGCTTTGTGAAACATGCCCAGTGAAACCTGGACATATGGTGGCTTTAGCTGCAGAGAACTTCATGTGCATAATCCGCCTTCCCGCACTTCTGTCAGTGACAGCTGGGAGGTCACTATAATTATCCTGAACATGGATGCTGAGCGGCACTGAGCGCTTGTCTGTTTGCAGGAAGAGAGAAAATCTGTTTGCAAATGGCTTGTAGCTTAATATCTTCAAACTGTGTCTGCCCCTTCTCGCTCATAAGGACTGTGCACTCAAAGATCAGGCAGAGGATTAATGAAGTGGATACTCATCTACTCTAGGTTTTGCTAAAGCTGAGTCAGTAAACCCGATTAGTCGGCGGGATGTCCAGGCAAGATTAATTTGGGATTGGAAATAGGCTGGTAAAGAAATGCTGGGTGTGTTTCTCCTCCTCTGACAGGCCTGTGAGCGGGTTTCATGCATGTGGGATGTGGTGTGACCAAGTGGCTAGTCCATGAGGGAGGTTCTCAGCGTTAAGTGGGATGAAATCTATGCATTACTCTCTAAGCTACAAGGAAAAATAGAAGGGAGATCACTTTGTTCTCTCTTTGCACTGCTATTTTATAAGAACTTCAGTCCTTTTTCTATTAGAGAATTATTTGTCTGTACACTAACTTAGACTCTTGATGAGATTGGGGAATTTTAAGTTAGATAGACACACTTAAGGAGTCATACAATTTCCCAGACTGATGGATGAGAGCTAAGTCCAGTTCAGTTATTAGTAACACCCAACAGAAACCAAAAGAAGCCCAGAAGGATCCAGATTTAAGGCCAAGAAGACAGCGGAGTTGTCCTGATCCTACATACTAGAGGTAGGGCACATCATCCTGTGTGCACTACTCAGGTTACAGCAATGCAAATTTTTCAGGATCAAGAAGTTTTGTGGATGGTGGCAATCAGAATGGGAAGCGCACTTCCAAGTATGTCTCTCAAAATTACATTTTTGTGTCAGTCATTCCTTTTGGGAGCAGAAGGTTGGAGGACCTAAGGGGGCTGACACCAAAGGTCAGTAGGCACTGTGGTATTTCATAAGCAACTCCCAGGGTGACAGTTTACAGAAGGACTTTCTGTACCCAGGACTTTCTCCAAATAATTATTAGACTTTCCAGGAAAGTTCAGTTATACAGAGTACATACAAAAGCATGACATGGTGACCTCTGAGAGAGAACACGGCACTCCCTGTCTCAGAATTTGTCCTTAAAATGTCCAGTACCTTCAGGCAAAGAGAGCTGGGGATTCCTACCTGAGTTTAACTCCACTCCTACTCATAGTTACTAAAGGTCCTCTAAAATGGATAATGTTACCTACTCTCAGCTTTGCAGGCTTACTGTGCAAGCAAGGGACTGTAACACAGAGCAGCACTATGGCATAAGGAAGAGGTGGTTTTGATTCTTGACCTGTTAAGAACCCATACAGCTAATTGAAATATTTTGTACAGTTGTGTTTGGACAGAATGTGTTAATGTTTTGCTCTCTTAAACCCAGAGGGCATTTTTAGGATCTGCTAATATCCTATTTCGATGCTTTCAATACCAGTACTTGAAAGAACTCTCTGATCATAGAATCTTAGAATGGTTTGGGTTAGAAGGGACCTTAAAGATCATCTATTTCCAACCCCTCTGCCTTCCACTAGATCAGATTGCTCAAAGCCCCATGCAACCTGGGCTTGAACACTTCCCAGGAAGTGGCATTGACAGCTTCTCTGGGCAATCTGTTCCTATGCCTCGCCACTCTCACAGTGAAGAATTTCTTCCTTATATCTAATCTAAACCTGCCTTGTTTTGGTTTCCAGTAATTACCCAAGAGTAAGAATAATGACTCCCAGCGTACTGTGCAAAATCAAAATTCCCTCCAAATCATTTGCCATCATCTGTCAAATAGAGGTATTTTCCACAAAATCTGAAGGGGTACAGATCTGGATAGAACAGACTGATAGTGAACTGTTGTTCCTGCTTGGGGAGGAGACTTTCTGGGTTAGCACAAAGCTTTAGAAAACAGAGGACTGAAACACAGCTCTCTGCCCTGATGTCTTCCTGCAACAGTCCCTGGAGGAAAGTATCATTTATGAATCATTGAGCCTGCAAGTTAAATGAGCTGTGTTGTGTGATCTGTGCATTCAAGAATGGGATCACTTCTTACATGATATGTGCAACACCGCAGGCTGCTCTTAGAGAAGTGACACTCCTGGACAAAAATGGTTCGGTGTTTCTGCTTTCCAGGTCTTGCTATTGTGCAGATATTAAAGAATGGAAGAGGCACAGAATACAGTGTTTATTGTGCACTGCAGTGAAGCTCTTCCCAGTCACATAGCCAAGTTTAAAGCTAAATTCAAATGAAAAGCAATTCATTTCAACAAATTAAAGTTTGTAAAAGATAACACTTTCCAGACAAAGCTGCTGAGAAAAATGGATTCCTCATCATCTTTGGAAGGAGATGGTCACTTGGGAAGAGGTGAATGAAAATTAGTCAAGAGTGTCTGTCCCACAGCCCTTCACAGGAAACTGGACCAGATTCAGCTTCAGTGGTGAAAAATAGCAAGGGATGGATGTTCTGCCAGCTGCCCTTTCTCCCTCCCTTCCATCAGAGGATTCTCTAGTACCAAATTTAAGCTTTTTTCCTAAGAATAATTATCAGGTAGAAAACCCTATGGACTGTTCCCAATTCCTCAACTACAACTAATCAGGTCCCTCACTTACAGAAGTGCACAAGGTGCCATTACTGGGGGTGACAAGACGAAACCACCCCTGGAGAACTGACAGGCCTTAGCCCACTACTGGTTTTGGCCAGCCTGTTCTCTACCCTGCCATCTCATCACATGCACTAGTCAATGGCCATGCCACAAGCAGACAAAGGTCTCTTAATCACTAACTGGGAAATGCTGGGATACCTTTTCCTGTTGCTTAGACCATAAAGCACCAGGAAATCTGTCAAGGAAGATCTGGTCTGCTGATGTCTCTTCCAGTAGTGCCATACAAGAACCTCCAAAAGCTGGAATGTTAGAAGGACATCTTGCAACTGCTCCCTGTTTCTGGAAGGTTGGTGCCCAGGGCTGGCTGGCAGCTGATGGAAATGGGAATGTGTGGTATAGACCCAGCAGTGGATGCTACAGGGAAGGAGCCACTTGTGCAGGGGACAGGTAAAGTGCCAACAGGTCGGTTGGAAGAGCGAGGTTGTATGTGTGCATTAAGGGTGAGTGAAGTGGGAGAACTTTTTAAAGCATCATAAGGCATTTCCTATTGAACAGAAGTTCTTTATTGAGCAGAGGAAATGGAGATGAGATTCAGGATGAATTTTTAAACCATTCTTGTCCAGAACAATGCAACAATAATGAGGGAATCCTATTTCTTCTTGTGCTTGTCCCCATGGTGATCTTACTTGGCCCATCTACTGTTTGGAGCCTTGTGTCTAACATTGCCTGGAAGGTGTTTAGGGCTCTGAACACATCCAGCTGTTGCATAAAGTCCCAAGCTACTTTAAACTAGTATTAATTCAAGACCAGCATGAAGAAGAACTGAGGTCAGTCTGTTTTTCAAAGGAAAAATCTCTTAGACAAGTCTAAGTAGATCACCCTTCTGTTTAGAGAAGGAGAGTAAAACCCAGTTTAAAGCACCAAAGCACACATGCAGCCCTAGTGACTTCCCGGGAAAGACTGTGAATTGAAACTTGCCTGTGTGTTGTTTATCCAGAAGTGATTATGTCAACACAAATGCACTTATTTTTATATGCTGCTTTGCTAAAGATCTCTTTTAATTACCTTGGTTTGAGATAGCATTTGATAGCATCTAACAACTGACCAACTGATCGGCACCTCTGATTACAACAGACTATCAGGGTGGGAAAACAGAAGTTTTGCCTTATTTGCTTTAGAGCATTTATTCTTTTTATGCTTGATCCAAAGCCCACTGGAGTCCAAATGAAAGTTTCCATTTCTTTAGGCTTTAGTTCAATACCTTTGCCAGTAGCCATTTAGTCACAGCCTGACTGCTAGCATATGTAATGAAAACAAGTCTTACAACTAGATGCTTAACAGTATTTGTGGGCAGCAGGGGCTCAGCACAGACTTTAATGCTGGAGAAAGAGGCTCTCTAGGTCACTCCTGAGGTAATTTGGCAGCGTAAAGACTAGTGGCATGAGTACGCAAATGATGTTGTCCATCTGGCATGATTTGCCCAGACAGATTGATTCTAAAACGACCTGAATGCAGCAAACTGTCCCCTAACAAACCATGATGCTGATATTCCTTGCCTGGATGTACAATAACTTGTGAATGCAGCTTGTTAGAGCTGAGGCATGCAATCTCTGAAAAACATAAACCTCCAGCCAGGTTTTGTTACAGCCATTAAAATGGATTAACTCCTACACAGACAAAGTTGGTTGCTCTATTTATTTTTCCCTCTGTTTTCATGTGTATTAACTTACTCCCTGCAATCCCAGTGGAACAGAAATCAAGCATCTCCTCATTAAAATTCAGACCTATTAATTTTGGCATCCTCTACGCAATAAGCAGCTTTATTTCAGATTGCACATAGTCTACATTTTGCACCATAAACAGTTTTACAGAATAAAGCAAGATATATAGCGGCCAAATAAAAGATGAAAGGACCAGGTTGAGCCTTTTGGGCACTGGGGTTTTTTGGGTGGAAGGTCAGCCAGGACTTTCTAGTCATTATTAACAGAACAGGGGTTTTAGAGTTTTTATTAGAGTCTTTTCCTTACCTTGACAACAGTAAACAAACAATTGAGGTTTTGATTTTTGTGTAAAATTACTAACTAGCCACTGGTGACATCCTTAGAAATGGCCCTTAATGTTTATCAAATATACAGGTTAGAAAGAAAACAAGACTCAGGTGGCCTGGATCATGAGGGGAATCACTTAAGTAACCCGGGGGAGATGTAAGGGAGAGAGAGAAGCTGCAGGTGAATCAAATTTCTATTTTGGAAGAAAGGGGGGGAGGAAGAGAGAAGAAATTGTATGTTGGGTTTTTGTTTTGGTTTTTTCCCCATTTTACTGCGTTGTGTAAATGAAGCTTTTCTCACTGCTCCTGACTTGGATAGGCTTGGACCATGAACAGGTTTGTTGATTTTTTACACTGTTTTTCTTTTCCCTGGGCTACAGTTTCTGTCTGTGTGTGTGTTCCAACGTAAACTGCTAACTTCTGTTGTTCTTTTGCGCAAAGCAAAAACAAGCAACTGAATTGTTTGCAAGAGTACTCAGGAACAGTCTTCCCGATGGAATGTTGATATGTGTGTGCAGTAAATCACGATATCAGAGGGATCTGTAAGCATGGCCAGCTCTTGCTGGTTACAGTGCAGTTTTGGAAGTTCTCTAAGCTTAAATCTTATCTTAAACTTTGTATGAAGAATCATGTGACAGAAATAGATATATTTATTAAAAATGTATTCTGTTTTTGAGCTGAGGACATCATGACTCATTCTCACCCGGTTCTTAGATGTTATCCCTCATCTGTGAAGCTGCTTTCTGAAAGCCACTTGGCTATCTGTTGCACTTGATATGGCTGCTCCTGACTTTGTTTTTAGCACTAAATTATCTATGGCAAGTACCCAATAAGTAGTCACCATAATATATGATATGTTTTCCTTTGATTTTATGGATAATATGGACTGATCCTCCAAACACAGCCTCCAGCTTTTTGACTGACTTTCCATTTTGTTGGCTCCCATGTGATTCTCCAAATGAAACATGTGAGATCAGTCACTATTATCAACTCCAAACTAGCAGGGAGATTACTTCCGATGAAGGCAAACCATTCTTGGCGTTTAACAACTTCTGTTTCAGAACGTGGATTATCAGTTTAACAGTTTTCTGAAGCATTATCCCTGTGTTTTCCCTTATGACCTGAGATATACAAATGTAACCTTTGATGATAACAGGCTTTTGCAGGTGCGGTCCAACAATCACAGGTCCCCGCCTTGCTAATTCTTTGTTGTAGTGTTTCAGCCTTGTTCATCTCCACGAAGTATTTTATTCTTTTCATAATCCACAGACTTTCTCAGGCCCTTGTTGGAGAGAGACTTTAAGAGGAGACTCATACAAACAACAGACTCTCTGAAACAAAGCTGGTTTCTGTAAACCAACATACGTTCCCCTCTGTAGGATGCTAGTTAGCCTGAAGTTTGTCTCTGGATTTTCATGGTTGTTCCTCCTTGTGTAAAATTACTTATAGGATACAAAAAACACAGAAGTGTTATTGCTTTATACTATGATATGCTTTATCATTTTAAATTATGCCGAATCTGTGGTCCTTCACTTTTCAGTACTGAGAGCCAGAATATGATTGTCATTTTAGGCAGCTCCTGGAGGACAACATAAAAATTTGTTCTGATGTGACTGCAGATGGCAATTACATCAGCTATGTGGGTCTCCAATGCTTATTTTGAAAGGTACTCACAGCATTTTTCTCTAGAGTTTACCTTCACAGATTGGAATACTTATGCTTCAAGCCAGCTGTAGGAAACTGTATACAGTATAAACTTCATCAGGCATCACCAGGAACATAAAATTGGAGTGGCAGTAGATGTATAAATGAACCTGGTTTTGTGGTATCTAGATTTCACTTTAGAAACTATCCTGAAAAACTATTGGCATGGAAAGCTAGTACCTAATTAAAGAGATGCTAGTAAACCATGTAAACAAGCCTGTCTGTTCCAGATCAAATTTCCTTCTTAAAAAGGAATGAGTCTCTCTGGGTGATACTGCTCTCTTTAGACATTTTAGCTGAGAGGGGATCTCTTCAAAACTTAATTCATAAGCAAGGATGCAGCACACAGAGTTGATCCAGTCATTTAAAGCTGCAAGATGTTCAGTCTCAGATCTGTGAAGAACAGCTTAATAATGTTTCTTAAAGTACTCTAAGATCCTTAAGTGATTGATGCAATAGAAACACCACCTGTTCAGTGGCCAAACACGTTCTTCTTTTCCCTGAGAAGAGAGACATCCCATAGTGCCAAAGCAGACATATTTCACATGGTTTGGCAGAGCAGTTGGTTTATGGAGAATGGCTTTGGTTTACTGTAGCTACTCTCTCCTTCACACTCCAAATAAGACTTGATCAGCTCCCACACAGAAGCTGTTATTTTTCTCCTGTTAAACATGTTGTCCAAGGAAAGAAACGCTGTGTGTTAGAGTTATGCATGATCCTATCTTCTTATTATGACCTTTTCTTAAAGTATTTTTAAGTATGATTTTTTTTAACTGAAAAAAAACCTAGATGACAAATTTGGGGGGGGGGAAGAATCTGTAGCCAGGTAGATTTTATTTTTGAACTAGAAACTCCACAGGTTGAGCCTGGGAGTCTCCAGCTCCCCAGCAAAGCACTGGGCAAACTGGCAATCAGCAGGAAAACATAAAGAAAATGCTGGATTTGCAGTGGCAATAGAAAATGATCCCTGCATTAGCAGAATCTATCTTTCATTACTATTACCAGCATAAGTTTTCTTTTCCTAGACAGTAAAGGTGTGGATCTGAGCTCTGGTAATAACACTGAATAAGGCAAGTCTTAAACAGATTGGATTCCTGTGAATTCAATGGTCCAAAGAGATCTCACTTTAACCTTCATCTGGTATTTTCTCTTCATTTAATCCAGTTATTTCTATTGATAACCCTTCCTTAGAACTGAGGTATCTTTTCAACTGACTTGAGGGACAGTGGAATCTCTGGTCTGTTGTTTTTTCCTGGAGTATGTACTGTTTTTTAGAGTAGCCTATGTTCTGTTTGTACCTTCCACAACTACTACTGAGATAGGAACATTTACCCTTATCTGCAGTACTAAGGACCACCTTGGAAGGTCACAGCATTTGCAAAGTACTCTCACCATGGAGCAGTGACCACCTAGGCTGACTCAGTGAAACAGCCCCAATTTCTGCTTGCTGTCAAATATCATTGCCTTTGCAGTAACGATACCAGTAATTTCAAATATTCCCAAGTTAGACAGTATGATTAAGTCTGTTAAATATTACAGCATTGCCTCTAAGAATTGGCTTCTTCTCCCTCCCAAGACACACTGCTTCCAGTTCTGAAGGGAAATGGTGCTAATTAACTGTATTATGAAGAAATGTGACATCTTAACTCACTAAAGCTACCTTTCTTTTAAGAGAGCCAGCTAATTGCAGGACCAAAGCTCTTAAAAATAAAGGCTATATTAGTTAAAGATAATGAACACTTGTTCTGATAGAAAGCTTGGCTCATATGCACTGGCAAGAAATCCCAGGCTAGACAATGAACTTATGTTTGTGACTTTGATTTCACCAAATGGCATCTGTAATACAAGTAGACCCTAATGCAGTGTAAAATGCAATGTGGTATAGGGTCTCTCTGCACAGTGTGGATAGACCTGAAGCAGTTTTAAATAGCTGTAGACTACTTGCAGGACCATGGAGTTCAGCATGAATTGATTTGACCAGAATCTTTTGCTTCTCGAATCTCTGCTGCTGGTATCCAGAGTTTTCCACATGTTCACCTGGATATCACAGAATCATCAAGGTTGGAAGAGATCTTCAAGATCCTCTAGTCCAACAGTCAACCTAGCACTACCACTGTCAACCATAAACCATATCTCCAAAATGGATATGTGTTTGCTAATCTCATCAAAGGTTGCAAAGCACTTTCAGATCAAGGATTTTTTGATGATTACACTTTAAGGAGTCCTGCTTGAGGGAAAGATTTTCTCTTTTACTTCACAGGATGCTCAGTCTTTTATCATCAACTTCTGCTACACCCAGATAGAGCTGAGGGAGCTTGTACAATCAGTCCCTGGAACTGAAAATGCAATAGCAAAATGATAAAACCCTGCATATTTTCCCTTTTCCACGTCTGCCACCACAAACACGCTGCCTAAGTTTTAGGCAGATCTAGACCAGCAGATGAATATTTCAAAAACTCTGGAAACAGAAGTCAGTCCCATAGAGTTGTGCAGCCAGCCAAATGCCTTACAGCCTCTTTGCTGCCTTCTAAAACACAAGCTTTTCATCCCTGACCAGTTCTAAGCTGTCCTACATTAGGAAGAAAATATCTTCCCAGATCCTCTATAAAGATTCTGCTTTACTTTGATCTATATATCTGCCAAGACCAACAACAAAATTACTTATCTTTTCAGTCCTTTTTGAATACTGATGTTTGAAGGTTTGATTTGAGGCCAGAAATAGAATTCCTTATTCCCACAGCTGTGTTTCTGAATGTTCATCCTTTATTATGCTTGTCTATATCACCCATCTTGAGCAGGCAGCACAAGGTATGTATTTATCTTTAAGAACATATGCATACTGCAGGAATAAGATAAATTGTTGCAAATAGATCATCTTCTTCAGCAGAAGAGGTCTAACAAGGAACCATGAAGATTTTTATTCTACTACTTCTTACACATGGCTTTGATTATCAGCATAAGACTGGCATTCCAGCCAAATCATGTCACAAAAACCCACTACACAAAGGAAAATGTGGTTTCTAACCTGTGCTATCTGAGCCTGTAGCAAAATCCTAGGGTACAGGCAAAATTTACAGTTCTATCCCACATCAGCTGGAAGATGTCAATGTTCCATCTGGGATGAAACTGTAAGACGAGAAGTGGGAATGGGACACGCAAGGATATGTTATCCATATTGGCTGATATCTTCCCTTTTCAGCGACTGAAATTGCTGAGATGGCAACTGCTTTGAGTTTTTGCTCAATGTTGTGCACACTTCAATCCCACTGTCGCTGGGCTATTAGCCGCGATTTGGACATGTGCAACTTGTTCAGAGTGACAGGCTGAAAAGCCATTTTGCCATAAGCTTTTCTTTCCCTTCAGTGCAGTAAGATAACCATTTAAGTATGAACAGGCTTGACCTTTCACACCTGTCAAGAACATAATTGGTCACTGAATCCATAATTTTTCAATGAATTGTCTGCTGCCTTCTGCTGAGTTGCAAGTACTTCCAGAACAGGCCAATGTAAGTCACCTTAACAGAGGTATTTTCAAGGCCTATGTTTTGCTTAAGAGCATTGCACTGCTCCTGCACATGCTCACCACTTATTACTGAAGCACTAAGTCAGCAATACTGAAAACCGGGCCAGGGAGCTGCATCAAACAGCAGGTTGACATGTCATGCCCTTTCTCCACAACAAGATTTTCCCCAGATCTGCCAACACATATCGCTTCAGGATCTTTTTGCTCTCTAATGTTTCCTCTGTTATTCATCAGACTTCTCTGTCCTCATGCCTTGTAAAACCCCCTAATGTATACACTGTCCAGTCCCCTGTTTATCATGATTGCTTCCATAGGTAATTGGCTGATGATCTGGGTTCTGCAGACTTTAAAATCTCTCTCTTCCTGCTATCAAGGTTACTCTATAGTCATACACTCACACAGTGCATTTTTCTAGTCCCTGACTCTTGCAGTGTTTCTTCCATCTGACACCTGGAACATGCAGCGTTGCATAAACTTGGGCCAGAATTACAAGGCTCTTCATGGTACTCTCCATTAAAGCTCATTTCTAGAGGCTGGATTATGGCAAAACTTGCCTAAAAGGGCAGATAAATCAGGTAAATGGACTCCATAGAGGAAGGAGATGTCGGGAGGAGAAATATATATATCTTAGACTGGTGGATGCTCACTGACTGACCACATTTACTTTGGAAATCACGTAAGCGAAATAGACTGTGAGAACAGAGAAATCGTTAAGCAAAATTAATGACTTTGAGTTCTGTACTTAAATGTCAACCTTTTTCCTAATGTAGCAGCAAGACTTCATATACAGAGATTAAGTAATAGAGGCAGGTGATGGTAGGCACCCATACGTCTTATGGTAAAACATTTGAGAGAACTCTTATCATATTCCTGGGTCAGTAATGTAGAGCATGTCCTATAGCACCACCTAGCAGGCTAATTTAAAATCCATATCCCTGAATCCCTGACTATAATGATGTGCTTGTGCAACACAAACAGGGTGCACTTCAGTCTTTTTTCACTTTCCTTGTTGTAACAGCTGCTTCTTGTAGCCAGAATCCTGCCAACATGGTGATTAGTAAAGTTGGGGTCTCTGCTTTTCAATCATTTATTATAAATCTCTTAAGAGAAACCACAGTAAAAATGCAATGCTGTGCCAGATTCTTGACTCCTTGTGTAAGAAACCATTGTTTTCTAGACCTGTCCAGCTGGTACAGAAGGCAGAAGCACTAATCAGAAAGGCTTCACAAACCTACCCAACCCTCCCTCCATATTCACCAGGAGGATATGTAAACTTAGTGACTCTCAGGCTTTTAAAACCCTTCATCACACTGTGTATTTTGGTTAGTGAGGAGTCCGGTCTCCAGTTATCTATCATCACCTGCACGCATTTCTTCTTTGTACATTTGCATGAAGTATTAACATTAATGCCAATTTACAAATTGTAAGTTTTGGGGAGATGATGAAGCTCCATGCTGAGGCTGCAGAGCCATGGCTACAACAGCTCTCTGCTGATACAAAGTGGAAGGTGAAGCTCTCCTCTGGTGTGTTTGTTTTGGTTTTTTTTTTTTTTCCTCTGGTTGCCTGTTATCTTGTTTAAGCCTTGGCTCTTCTCAGACTTTTCAATGTTCCCATTTGGTTTGATAACCTGATAGAAAATGACCCCTTTTTGTCTGTTACTATGTTTTCTGCTGATAGTGAGGCAGAAGTGGTGCACAAGAAGGGCTGATGGATGACAGACCTGGCAAAAAGTAACTGGCTCAGAAGGTGAAGAATGGGGGATCTTTCCTCTGACTACTCCCTTTGGGTGGCAGCAAACTATTCCTCTGCCTTGCCATACTGCATAAAACCATAATCTAAGGATAGAACTGTGCCCTCTCATGAAGGAGTGTGTTTTCTTAGCAACTAGCAACTTGTTTATTGGAAGTTAAAACCAAGGTTGTCATTACCAGCCTCTGTTCACAACAGGGAGGGATACTGGCTATGCCTAGCCACGTCTGTTTAGCACTAGCATTTCCCAAATGCAGGAGATCATCTAATAGAAAAAAAGATAGGATAAATATCTTCATTAGGATACTCTCATGAAAGTCCTAAAGAAAAAAACCCTGAATTTGAATGAGAAAACTCCTAAGTATTCAGTTTATAATCTTAATCCTTTCCTGTGAACTCAAATCTTGGGCTAAAATGTCTAAACCTTTACTGGTTAGAAATGCTTCAATCAGCAGCTGCTACGAAGAAAGATCTGTCGAAATTAAATCATAACTAGAAAATAACCATGGTTGACTTTTATTTTTATTCTGCTGCACTACAACATATTTGGATTGTGAAAAATGGTTCCCTCATGACCGCCTGGTGTGAAGGGGCATCTAAAACCAACATCAAGCACCAGCACATACTTCTCCTATAGATGAGGTGAACCATCCCCTACCCAAATAAAATCTTAACTTGGCCAAAAGCTATTTTGTGTCCTTGTTTTGTAAGGACTGCACAACCCAGGGGCAAGGCTGGATTTAACAGAGCCCCACCCTTGGAGGCCGGCACTTCCGAAGGGCGCTGCTCTGCCACCCACCACCTCTTCGCTCCAGCAGACTGTAGTGCCCAGATTGTGGAACAAATGCACACGGGATTATTGAGAAACTACACCGGCCACCTGCTTTGAGCAAACAGTTACTGCAAAGCAAATAAAAATCCCTGCACGTGCTATTTTCCCCCATTACGAATAACAGAGAAAACAAATCCTGCATGACGGATGGCACTTGCCGCCTTGCCGGCAAGCACTCCTGCCCCGCAGTGGGGAGGGCAGTACCAATAATACATATGTAATTAAGTATTTTGCAGGAAGGACACCAAGTGTTACAGCACAGAGCACAAGGACACAATTAATTTATGACTCGGGGAGAGCGGCTGCCCTTGGCGCTGCCTCCTTGCTCCTCGCCTGCGGGGCACAGGCAGCAGGTCGGACCTCCCCGTCGAGCGATCTTAAGTCCCCCATCGAAACTCCTGACCCGCATATTTGGTCAACGCCACAGCTCAACCTCTGCCCGCAGCACAACCCCTACCCCCCTCTTAGGGCACCACCCCCTCCCGGCCATGGCGCCGCCGCCCGCCCCTTCCCGGACCCTTCCCGGCCCCTTCCCGGCCCCTTCCGCCCGGCGGCTCCGCCCCGGCCCCGGGACACTCGGTAGGTGCGGCCGCGGCGTGGGGAGGGGTGGGTGTTTCTCCTCAGCGGGGCTCCGGGACTCTACAGCCGATTTCAGCCGCCCCTCTCTGCTATATTTTTATTTTTCGTGACATCCCCAGCCCTGGAGGCGCCCTGTGTCCTGAGTGATAGTGTTTTAAGCTGGGCTTTCCCCTCGGCTAACGTGTGATTATAAAACAATAAATGCCGTAATAACGCACACGTGTTATGGCAAAACATGCTTGGCTATCCCCGGTTTAAGATGCAGCTATTCCAGTTCAGTGAGAATTTACGTGCCCATAACACCCCAGAGATAAATAATACTTCAGCAGTTGGGGGAGGATGCCTTGTAAACGTTGTGGTGGCTTCATGGGAACTAAATGATTGAATTTGCAGGATATGGACCGTATAAATTGCCTTGTAGTTTCTAGTTGTTTCCTCATACATAAATAGGACAAAGTTCATGAATAAAAATAAAGCTGCCATATGCAGTTAGGGCTGCAGTGAGATTTCTTCAGGAGCTGAGTGGCTGCACTGACCCACAGGGAAGGTTTGAAAGCACAAATGCTATGAGATATCGAGGGCAATTTTCCTTCTATTTTCCTGAGTATTGACTATTATGAGAATACAAATACTGTCTGGCATTTCCTGCTTACTCTTCCATTAGGTGTGTGGCAGGACTGTTAGGCATAATCCAGTCAAGCACATAGCCTGGCCTTCAAGGGGTCTATCCACAAAGGTTCAAAACCATGCCTGCACAAAGGATAATTTAATTACAAAATAATAAAAAAAGATACTTAGCAACTGTTACAATTTCTATGACTGAAGCAGGAAAATAGTGTTAATGCATTGAGGTGTATCCTGCCATTATGGCTGTTTAGGAGAAGTGTATAGATAAGCACAGGGTTTCCTGCCCTGCTTTCCTGTGGTTCACTTGTGGGCTGCCTGCCTGTCCAGATGTGCTTCCCAGCATCCCGTTGACCAGGAAGAGTATTCAGTGACCCATGTGCTTGGCAAGCACCAATTGGTCATGCAAGAAAGGAGAGTAGAGTTTTCACTGTGGTCTGTCCTTCCCCACACTGGTGTGGACGTAAGCTGAGGGGCGAATTTTCTCCTTGAAGCATTCCTAATCTTAAAAGGATGTTGGCGCGCTTTAATGAGAGGGCACTCTAACAACAGAAACTTGGAAAGTGCTTCCCCCAGCTTCACATGCAGATCAAGTGATAGTCTCCCTACAGTCATCCTCGTAGAAGTGCTGCCCTCCCCCACAGTAAATGGCATGACCTTTTAAAACAGATCTAGACTACCAGGTTTGTCAAAGAGATCATAAAATTTCAAAGAGGTCATTTGGATTTAGTATTACCATTTTCTGGGTTTTAGCTCTCTTATCAAGGAGACTTTCTCCTGAAATTGGGTTTCATCCAAGCTCTTGGCTCCTTAGCATGTTTTTCTTAAATAATATTGTCAAACAAATCACCACCTTCTGTCTTCAGCTGAATGTAAGAATACCACCAGTTATTACCCTAAGATATACATATTAAATTATTGTATGCTTACATACATCATTGTTTTTATTAAGCACTCAGTTTGTATTCAGTGCAGCATAAACATTAAATAAGATTATTTTTCCCCTGGTGAGTTTACAGTCTGAAAGATCTTCATAGGAAGGAGTAGTAATAACCCATCATTAAAACACCACCTTTAAATTAATCCCTTTTTGTTTCCCTGTGGTCAATACTCATTTGCTGTTGATCATGACTGGTGTATCCTGGCATCTCATATAGTGCTGTTTGATGATGTTACAGACCCCAGTTGTCCACTCTACCGCTCTGTGAGATGTTCTTGTTCAGTGTGAGTGGAAGAAGAGAGCATATGTCTCTGTTTCAGCTGCTCCGTACAAAGCCCAGCAGCACAGCTGAAACCCACCTTTGATGGTACTCCACAGTAAGACTTTGGTTGTGGTATCAAAGTGCAATTTCCTTCTGCCACCTTGGCTTCCTGTAAGGACAGCTGGAAATACTCATGTCTTTAACAGCTGCAGCAAGATTCTATGAAGCTTGTGTGTTAAAGCCCTGAGAGAGGAGACCCTACAGATGCAAACAGGGGCATCCAGTTTTCACTGATTTCTGGTGAGTTTAGGCACCCAATTCACTTCTGTATCTTCACAGTAGCATCATTTTAGGGTGGAATTCTGTAGACAATAGAATTTAAAAAAAAAAAAAAGATTGGAGCTTTCCAGAGCACATCATATGGCTTGGACCATAAAAAGAACTGATGCTTCCCAAGGGAAGCAGGACTCTTGAACTGAAGGAGTTGGCAGGTTTGAAAGTTTTTAAGTTTATTTGCTTATTTAAAGAGTCCCAACAAGTCTGCCCTGAAACAATTTCTGTTCCAGTTTATGCTCTGGATTGCACATTCTATTTGTCAGAGAGATTATTTCAAAGACAAATTTTTTAAAGTAGCTACTGAAAGCATGCTGCTTTCTGAAAATAGCTTTTTACTGAGTAAGCTAGAACCACTGCCTGGAAGTTTGAGTCTGAAAAAAAAAAAAAAACTAGAAAAAAACACATACTTTGTTTTAGGTTTGGTCTTATTGTTGGTTCTTGGTTTTGGTTTCTTGGTTTTTTTTAATAATGAGGTTGACTATCAATTAGAACAAACTCCTACAGGAAAATTCTGTCTCCTGAAACTTTTCAAATCAAAATGTGATCCTGTTTTGGAAGTTGTAGTTAAACACAAGAATTTAGTGCTCAGGCTACCGATTAAAACTTTTGGAACTCTACTGTAGAGGATGTTAGTGTAGATGGATCTAATTATTGGCTCTTTCTGACCTCAATATCTGTAGACTGTGTAGTGGAGAGCAAGAGTAGATTGTGCTAGCGAGGACTAGACAAGTATGTTGGGTAAATACAGAGTGTGTATTGATTGCTGGGGAAGAGGAAGTGTTGTGGCTTTAGTATTGTCTTTATTGTGGTAAATTGATTTACTGGAGGAGAGGGAGAAGTTAATTTTTCATATCAATCATCCTATGTTCCAAGGCCCAAAAATTAACACGAACTACTTTCTCTGTAAAGGTGTTTTGCGTTTTGTTAATGTAAAGGAATGTTTCTTTGGTTATTGTGCTCTGTTTCTTCTCATGTTTTTTGCTTTGGGGTTTTTTTTTGTTAGTTTATTTTTTTTTTTTTTTTAAGTGCTAGAGAGTTGAGAGAGCTATTTATGCACACTTTAATTCCTGATTTTGTGTTATAAGCAGGTTAGGATTTGACTATGGCAGTGCGGTTCCTGCAGAAGACATCTGTGTGGTTAAAGAAGCACAAGATCACTGTGTTGGCCGTTTCTTGCATGGGACTGTTTGGCACAAACCTTTCCTATCATGTGTTTCCTGAGCAGACGTTCAAACTGTTGCACGAGTGCTGGTCAGAGGGGCACCCAGCTGAGCTTTCGGAGAGGCTCTGTGGTGTGTTTCAGGATGTCCTTCAAGATACTGCTGTGAAGTCCACTGACTCCTACAGAGCCTTCGCAGCTTCTGGCTTCCACCCTGTGAGTGCTGGAATTCCCTGGTTGCCTGCAGGCTCTTTGGTGGGCATCCCACCTAACTTTGATAGCACAGATGAGGATAAAAAAGGAATAGTCAACCATGTTGTTGTGATCCATGGCAAGGAAGTAGACTGGGAGAGCAGCGAAGGTGTTGCTTTGAGGGAAGCTCTCACGTTTTCACTCCAAGCTCAGAAGTTTGCCATTGCCAGAGAAGTTGTGTATTTGCAGAATGGCAGCCCTTTAAAAAGTGCAGTTGTGGCTCCAACTTGCTTAGCTGGTACATTTCTCTGTACAAGGGGTATAAAGCTCCTTCTGGGTTTATCTCATGGCCCTGTGATACTTCGCAGCCTCTGTAACATCGTAACTGCAGCTGGTGGCCTGCTCTGCTATTACCTCTCTTGTGAAGCTCTGACCTATCACCTGGACTGCAAGGCTGACAGAAGGGCAGCCATGGTTTCCAAAGACTACGCCAGAGGTGGGGTGGAATTTTATGATAAAATCTTGTCCCGCAACAGGATTCTTCGTGGTCTGATGGGCACAGAAGGGATGAAAATGTACGCCCCCAGTGGTAACCTTTTCCCAAGGCACTGGTTCAGAATAAAGTATACGCCATACACTTACCGGAGAAGTTTGATTGTTAATATTTTAAGAGAGCTCCCAGCATAGGATAGGAATGCTTGAATTTTAAACTTGTGAATTATGTATTTTGAAGCACTGCTGTGCTGCCTCTTTATTTTTTTTTTTCCTTCTGTATCTTCATTAGAATTTTGGGGTTTATTTTTGCATATAGTTTGGAAGGAGTTCTTGCACATTCCCTGAATAAAGAATTCTCTTTTAAAATATTAAAGAGTTGCTTCAGAAGTGCTCTGTTCTGTGTGCATCTCAAATCACAAGACTGCTGAGGAGGGGAACTTCTCAGACACTGATATGGAAGTTCTGCTGTGCTGCGCTACCTTCCTGCCAGTTCAGTCTGAAAAACAGAGAGGGACAGGTCCAATGGAGAGTTTTGGGAGCATAATCATTTAAACTGGGTGTCTGTGTGTGTATTTGCTCTTCCTCCTATGGAACAACATGAAGATGTTTAAAAAAACTGGGCAGCCTATATTATGCAGTTGCATAAATACCAAGGCACAATATTTCTGTTTTGTGTAAGTTTCTTGTACCACGTAAATTCTTATGCTGCAATCATCAATCTTCAGTAGGACACAATAGTTATGATGCAGCTCATACCAGTACAGATAGATTATTACCAGCACCTGCACCATTTGCTTAAATCTAACTCTGCTCTCTCCAGGACATGATGACTGCAGTGTGTATATCTTGAATGTTTTCCAGAAGTGGTAGTTTGTAACATGACTGTCATGAGTTGGTTGTTTTCTCACAAGTAAGACAAGCATGTTCAGGAGAGGTTTTTCTGCTTGCTTTGGTATAGGTTTTGTTTAATTAAGAAATACATGTAGATGTATGTCACCTCTTATGTCAAAGAAGGCAAGGTACAAGACACAAGTCTGGCATTTGGTGCAGAAACTGGTGAGGTCTGTGATGAAGATTTGCCAAATTAAATCATTCCCCTGTTTCAGACTAGCTTAAGATTTTGTCTGGCAGAACCAGGCTTTGCCCAGGATTACTAATCTTCTCAAAAGGTTTTTAGTGTATGGACAGTAAACTTTCCATTATAGCCTCACCTTGAAGCTTTTATGTGATTTTCAAGATGATAGTTCTCAAACTTTGTGGTTCCCTCTTTTCTGTGTTTGTATTGCAGCTGTTCCAATAGCCCTCCCTGGTGACATCAGAGCAGTTCTCCTCTTCTCACCTCTGTTGTCATTCCTACCAGAAACTTCTACTGTTTTGTGTCTTCTCAGTCACAGATGTGTGGCTCTCTGAGTGTCCTCTCTGCCCTGGCTTTGTCTTTTCTTCATCTGCTGCAATAAGAACTGTCATGCCTGTGTTTGCTCAAAGCATTACTGAGTTCTGTTTTCCTTTTGAATCATGGGGTGACATAAAGTTGATATTCTGGCTGTTGGAGCACTGGTGTTGCTTACATTACATATAAGATATTTGAGTTTCTGATGAAGTAATCTGTGTTATGTTTCTGGACTATCACCTATCACTTGCACTTGTCTTTGAAGTGTCAAGTCATGAGATGCCTCTTAGGTGTTTTTCTGGCTGTAGGGCATAAGGTTATTGTTCTTGTGACCTTTGTGAAAGAGTTTGACAAAATTTCCCAGTCTGTGGAATAAAAAGAGACTTTACCTTTCAGCAGGAGTCTTTAAAAACTTTGGGCTAAATTTTATTTGACTTGTCTTCCAGGTAAATCCAATATAAGAGGTCATAGAAGTTTACTGGTAGAGTGACGTCATGACTCAAGACTGAAATCTAACTCCTGGCTTATAAAGCCTATGAGTTCACGCTCTTTCAGACAGGTCTGAACTCTACGCAATGTTCTCAGAGAGAACTTGGCCCACTTGGTTTATGTGGTTTAAGGTGCTGCTACTCCATAAAGAGTTCAGAGAGGAAACCGAGGCTGCCTTGGAGATTTACAACAAGTAGCAGTTTAAAAGACATTAAATTAAAGAAATCTAGTTGTGTCTTACTGCTCCGTACTGTTGCTTTTCATCAAGATGCCTGCAGCTACTGCTGTTATTTAACATTCTCATGTTGTTAAGCCCCATTGATGTTAATGGGTTTTGCAGTTGTGCACTTTGCTTGAGTCTTACAGCTGGATTCTCCAAGAAGCTCCACATATTTATAAATGCTGCGTCCCATTTACCCTTCTTTGAACTTGCTGTGGCATATTGGTGTCAGTAAGGAAGGGCTAGCTAGTATTAAGACATATGCCCTTTCTTTCTAAAGAGAGATTCTTGCCAAGGGCTTACAGACCTCCATCTCTGTATAGTCAAGCTCCTATTCTGTCACCATCTGTGTAATCTGGAAGCACACTGCCATACTGTCAATATAAGGGAAATGAGAGTTGAAATCACAACTGCTAAGTAAGATTTCCCTGAACTTTGGGAAGGTGCCAGTTGTCCTGGAAAAGATTTTTATCATGTGTGTTTGTTGCTGGGTAATTATTGCTTGCAAGACCACCCGCTGTTTGGCAAGTAAGAAAAGCACAGCTCAAATACATGGCCATGACAATACTTTTGCAAAGCCCTTATTATATTGCAAATGTTTTTCTGTAGGTAGAACTATCAAGGAAATCAAATATGAATTCCACATGCTGGTGATAGAAATGGTCTGGGTTTGAGAGTACACTAGAAGAAAGCACCCCAGAATGAAAGGTGGAGATGTTCCTTGCTAAGAATGGTCTGACATGGAAAAGCAAGTTCATTCAGTGACCAGAAGAGCCCAAGTGAATCAGTTTGTAAACAGTGTCAGTGAACAGCCTTGTAGTCTCCCCCAGCTCTGAAGCTGAAACTCTGAGGACTTTGGAAAACTTGTTGCAGTTGTAACTGGCTTGTCTTGCACTGCTCAGATGAGGCAGACTTCATACAAATTTTTGTGTAGAAAAGCAACAGAGAATGTTAAGCAAAGGGAATAGCTAGGCAATGTGGATATAAGAAGTCTAAGCCAAGAAACTGCAAAAGCAAAGGTATGAATGAAATAATGAGCTCTCATAAAAATGGATATTGTCTATAAAAATGAAGCTCACTGTCTGGTAAAGTGATCAAATGATGAAGGAGTATGAGTAGCAAATGACCAAAATGAGTTGCTTTTTTTAAATTAGTACAGAATCTAGCTTAAAGAGACATTTGCTTTACTGATTTATTTACATTATTATCCTAAGTGTTTTAGATAACTGAAAAGAAAATGATCCTTGTAACTTTTTTCTTTATATATAAATGCTATACTTGCTGCTACGTAAAGCTTTAGTGGGTGATCCTGCAAGAGATGACGACCACCTAGATGCTTTGCTCAGAATTCCCACTGGAGTGCAAGAAATGTGTTCCAAGGTCTGGCTCACATGTTTCTTTCTCTATCCTAAAAATTGTGGTTTCTTGTCATGAAGATACCTTCTGCTTGTTTAATGGTCAAAACCATAAAATTGTCATGAAAGAGGAAGACTTGAGAGCTAGACAGTTTTCTTGAAGACAAACAAGCTGTGGAATTAATCTGATTTACAGCAATTTCTGAATCAGCTACTATGGGTGTCTGGCTTCTCTTGCATTTTACAGGAAGCAGGAGCTTCAGAGGTGGCTTCCAAGAGGGAAATCTCCACTCAGGTGGCATGTGAGTAAAGAATGTCACCCATGGTGATGCCCAGAGGGGTTCAGTTGAAGTGTAGTGGTCCTTTATAATAAACAGCCCTTTTTATTACAGTAGAGCACTGCTTTCGCCCCTTTTCACATTAAAGTGGTTTCCAGAACGTGACAGGTAAGGTGGTGAGAGCTCTGACTGCGGAGCTGTGGAGCCTTTGGCCCTGCAGGGTAAGCTGCTGGTGTTGGGAGAGGTGACACTGGGAAAGGAGCCTGCTGCTGTCTTTTTGCCCTTGGCCATAGCAGCTGTGAAACAACCACAGTGACAAAGTGTGGCTTGGCTGGGAGTGAATTAAAATGTATGAATCAAATCACCATGACTGAATCACAGGCGGCTTTCACTAACGGAACAAATGCCCGGAATCCATCCTGGAGGGAGTACTGCTGTATGCAGCCATTGTGGGCATCAAGGCAACTGTAGGCATCTCCACTACGTGGAAATGCAATTCCTGGAAATGCAATTCCTGGAAATGCAATTCCTGGCAACCTGCAGACACTGAGACAAGTATGTGGACCATATCCTGCAACTTTTACTGCTTGTGTTCATTAAAAGCTTCATGTAGCAGCTGTGATTACATTAATACTAAAATTATTAACTTGCAGACAACCTGCAAGTTGGTTGGTTTGGTTTGCAACTCGATGCAAAACGTGTATCCAGTTCCTCTTTGATTTAATTCATCTCAGCTGGAAGTGTATATTATTGAAAGGGAGAATGCACCACAAAGCAGAGGAATGTGATGTTGGAAGACATAATTAAGATCTCAGAATAAGGAGAACACCTTCAGGTGTTGTTATCAAAACCAGACTTAAGAACAGAAGAACAATGTAACTGTTCTCTAGGAATTGGTATGTTATTAAATCTGAAGGAGCTGAAAAATGGCTTATTGGTGTTTTGCTGGGCATCTTTTTCACTGGGAATATATTGGTTTGTTAAGCCGAAGTGAGTATATTCAAGCTGCTCAAACTCCCAAATCCATAAAGTGGAGAAAATTACTGAAATTTGGCTAGAGACCAGTCTATCTTTCCTGTCTGGAAAAGTACAAGCCAAACTCTTAAGCTTCATAGCCAGAAATGATCGCTGAAATGTCCCTGCAGTTGGGAGTTTTTACTCTCCTCAGTCAGACCAAGTTTGCCAAAATCTATCCTAGTCTTGAATCTCGAGAGAAACTCAGTTTGTGCCCAAAAATGCTCTTTAGAAAACACAGCCAGCACAGGTGTATGTTTTTTTTGCCCCCCACTGTAGTTTTTCTGTATTTACTGCATGAAGCATTTGTGGTGCTCTGTGCTTGTGCTGTACTTACTGGAATGTGACCTCTGCCTAACAGTGTAACAACAAGCTCCCTGTATATGTCAGTGATTAAGTATATCTGGCCTAAGTTTTGAAAAAATAATTGTCCCCCAAATCATGCTTCCTAGAGAACTTCCTTTTAAATTATTTTTTTCCCATGGCTCAACTTCCATCATCTAGAAAGTTGGTCCCTTTTCCAGTCCTGATCTGGTTACTCAGGATCAGTAGCTATTTTGGTCTGCAGGAGCATTACTGTGTTAATGTAGTCAAGGTGTGTTAACAGCTTCTTTCAATGTAAATGAGCAACAGGTGAATTTGTGTCCTCCTTCCTGTGTGGCAAATCTAATTCTGCTGTAGATGTCTTGCAAAACAGCAGAGCTCTTTAGGATGACTAACAGTATGTAGAAAACATAAGACAATGTGAGCCGCATCCCAGGTTCACAGTTCCAGCAGTTCTTGCAGAGGGAACATGAAGATATGCAGTATCCAAACAACTTTTATCCAGTAACAGTTAAGTGCAGACCTGCTGACCTCTGGTAGCTTTGTTTCTATGATTTGCTGAAAATTTCCTAGTGGGAATGTTGTTGTTTCTTCATTCTCTGTTCCTTTTCATTTCCCCTTGCTCTGCTACTCTAATTGCTTCTTCTGCCTGCTGACTCATCTTGCAAGCTGCTTCAGCTCGCTCAAACAAGACTTGAGAACTTTAAGTGCTCACTTGCTGCTTGCACTTTCATTTACACTAACTACTTGCTCCTACAGTACTTACTAGCCAAAGACCACAGCAGCTTGAACTTCTTTGGTTTTGCTACATGTAGTCTACATGAAATATGCTTTTGACTAAATAAAAAATAGGCATTATGGTTAAAAACCTTCTTGTTTTGCCTTGAGAAAAGAATTTAATGTTGCTTTTGAATTTTCGAATTAGCATTACTTTTTGAAAGAGGTATTTCTAATTTGGTATCTAAGGCGTGCAGTTCACTTTTGATTTTAATTTGCCTCTGCCACTTTTAAGATGCTGCTATTACCTTAAAGCCCTTAGAAAGTTTGTTTCCTGTTCCTGAAAATTGCATGGAATTTCATATACTTCTGGCTAGGTGATGTATTGAGAGCTGAGAAATAATAACTGATGTAGTGCTATTAGTTGCTTGTACTGATGTTGACTTAGCTCAGGCACATCCATGCGCTGGCTTTGAGAACTGTGGCTTCTTAAGTTGCTTATATTGCAGTTCCACTCAGGAGTTTATAGACAGATTTTAATCACCTGCCACTGAGCAGAAGCAGAAGGGTCTATTGGGTATTGTCTGATGAAAAGAACACTTACTCACTTTTGACAAAATATTTTGAATTACTCTTGCAAGGGTGAAGGGTTTGGAATGAGGAAGAAAAGTGTAGGCAAAACCAAGGAAAATGATCCCAAATTTTCTAGGTCTTGATGTTGTTATAGAGCTGTATGCTGCACAAGAATTGCAGTGGACTTCTGTAACCATTTGCGTCTTACTTCTGGGTTATCTATTTAATAGTGCTAAGCTTTGCACTCCTGTCAGTAGCACAGACACTTGCCTGCTCTCGAGTAGTGTCTTTGTGACCATGTCTACTGCAGTAAAATTCCATCTGCTCAGTGCATCCTCAAGTAGCCACCTTTTCCATCAATTCCCAGTTCCACATTCCAGGTGCTCCACGTAACACACATGCACCTCACACAAAAGCTTCTACTTCAGTCCCCTTACCCAGACCAATTCCTCTTCAGTTCTCCTTTGCCCTGGAGGCAGCTACTGCACTGCCACTGCAGATTTCAGGGAAGTAGCCCCTGATTTAAAGGAGTTGAGAAGTGAATGTGATGGTTCCCTCTCTAGCTTTGACTGAGCAACATGTGGCTATTCAGTACCATGCTGGCTCTATCAGGAATGCTGATCCAAAAAGTCCATGCTACTAATTTCCAGAGAAAATGGAATTTTGCAGAGCTGTGTTACAACAAACATAACTGTCAATATTGTGAATCATCTAAGACTGGAGCCATAATTTGTGATATAAAAATTAGAAGTGGAATTTTCAGAAGTGAAAACTAGTAAATTATACCACTCTAACTAGTAAGAGATTTAACATATGTGGAAATAAAGATAAAACTATAACTTGTGTTACTGTTTTTAAGCTATATTAATTCTTAAATGAATTACCTTACAATGAAACACTGGATCTGTTTCTCAGGGGAGACTGAAAATTAACATCAAGCCATGTTGTAAATAACAATGCTGGTTTTGCAAAAAACTTTTCTTTTTCTTTTTTTTTTCCTTCATTTTCTAACTAAACTGGAGGCATCTATATAAATATTTCAGAAAACAGAGCAGAGGAAAAGTTACTCTGTGGAAAGTTTTCCTTGTTCTTTTTTCATATGGGATGAGTTTCA
The DNA here is from genome assembly GCF_003945725.1 of Corapipo altera. Lineage (NCBI taxonomy): Eukaryota > Metazoa > Chordata > Aves > Passeriformes > Pipridae > Corapipo > Corapipo altera. The sequence continues at coordinate 22,124,317 of NW_020884877.1, forward strand.
CTGCCTTGGTGACTGTGTTTTAAAAGCATGTTATATAATTCTCTGTAGATACCCACAGACAGATATATTTATGGTTTTTGGAAACTTCATGTAATTTAGGCATAAAAATTGAAGTGTATTTTATAGTTCCTCATTAATAATAGTTGAGAATTATGTTCATCTAAGGCAGCACACATAAATTCTTAATGTTCAGACATTCATTATATGCCTGTGATGGTTAGAAGTTGCCATAGGAAAATAAAAGGCAGTAATTCCAAAGGTTATTTTTTTATATATTCTTTTAAGCAATTTGGAAAATTGTGTTTATTCCCTAACAGCTATTTCCCTTCGGCTTCTGCATTCTTCCACTTAATCTAAAGATATCATTGTGAATATTGAAAAAGTCAAATCAGGAACAAGACAAACTTTTTATTGATGAAGTTTTCATTAAGTATGTCAGCACCTTATATAAAGAAATGCTGAATCCATAATTTTATGGAGGTTATAAATCCAGGCAGCTTTTTGCAATCACAATTTCGAGACTTTAATAGTGTTTGCTTGTATCTTATTTGAAGACAGCTATGGCATAATTGCAGGTGGCTAAATGAAAGCTTCTTATGTGTATGTTGACTTTATACCTATGAAGCAAGTGAAAAGGCAAAAGTTTTTTCGTACTTTCCTGTCCAGAACATATTTGTGTTGCAAATTATACTCACGCTTTAGTAATTGAAAATTGAACTGTAAAAACATTTTCCATTTTTTTCTGCCTTTCCAGCAGCAGAGCTGGATATGCAGAGCCATGAAAATGCAAAAGTTTCAGTCTAAGAATAGAATAAGAATGAGAGTAATTGGGATTTTCTACATATTAGGGATTTCTTTCAGTTAGTATAAAAGAAAAAGTCTGTGCTGAAACCTCACAATAGATGGATCAGAAAAGGTCCATTTTATTCTAGTCATGTGGTGATGAGATTTTTTTGTCTGCTTATGCAGTGAGCAGAAAGAAACAAACCAAATGTGGTGCCATGTTCTGAACAAGCAGTTCAGCTGTCACACACACTTACAGTTTCCTTGATCCAGATAACAAAATTGCTTGCATTTTGTGAGAAGTGCTATGTGGAAATACCAAAGGTAAGTTTTCCTATAGCACAGATGTCCCACATTATGCCATGGCTTCTCTGAAGTTTCTTTTGTTCTGAGACTGAAAACAGATTTGATGCAGCTTTGAACTCTGCATAATACTCTGTGTGTGTTGCAGGATCAGATGTGTCCAAATTTTTCCTCTTTTCACTGAACATTTTCACCTTGGACTTTCAAGGCTGATATCTGGTGTGAAATAATTGTTCCTTAGCTGGCATTTTATGGGTGTTGGGTGCATGTTGGCTTCAGAGGAAACTGTGAGAATGAAAGGCTCTGGAAAAAAACCAGATCTACAGCATTCTATTTTTGTTTCATGGTGTTGCTCTGGTTTTAATCTTACAGATTTTCTACTGAGTTTTGCTTTGAATGGTATAAAGAGAGCCAATATTGATGGCCAAAGCCAATAGAGGTGCTTGCCTAAAACCAGCAGGAGGCATGACTGGTGTTATGATACAAATTAGCAGTTACAAAACACGCATCACCCGAGCCTGTCACCTCTGGTTACTTGGCAGGCAAAATTGAGCCAGGGTCTGGAAGTGACCCAGTCGTGCTGCTCGGTGCAGACCAGTGATGAATCCTGCTTAGCCACATGCTCACCACTGCTGGATCTGGGGAGGGGATCAGACACTTGGTGAGCTCTGAGCCACCCAATCAAACCCATCACCACTGGGATCTGGGATGTCCTTTTAACACTTGGCTGGAGGAGGTGACATTGTGTCCACTGTGTTGTGTAACACCCTAGCGTGCATGTTGAGGATATAGACCTGTGCTAAATCGTCTCTTCAGGCTTATGATTTGTAGATTTAAACTATAATCTCTTTGAGATTATATGAAGGAGGGTATTGCAGGCACGAATGGATGAAGGGGATCCCTGTGCTTGTAAACTGTGTCATGGTGAAGGAGGAAATGTTGGAATTGTGGCTCTGGAAGAGGAAGAGGCAAAGGGAGTATTCTGGTAGGTTAAACAGGATGGAGACTGGGCTGTTTTTCTCATGCAATCCGAGGAGCATTTGCATCATATACTCAGTATATGTGGAAAGTGTTTAATTCCTTGAGAAATAAAAAACTGAAACAAAGTAATCCCACAAGGTGAATGACCCAACCACAAAGCACTAATGGGGTTGTCCTTGACAGATTATTTTCAGCAGTGTGGAACAGTGTCCCCTCTGCCTCCTTCCCAAGTCTTATTTCACCTTTGATTTTCTTTTAATGTTGGCTTGCTAGAAAAGAAAAGAAACAAACAAACAAACAAAAAACAAAACAAACAAACATATAAAACCAACTTCATTGCTACTAAAATAGGCTAAAGAGAGCAAAAAGACTGCTAAATTTTTTCATTATGATCCAAAACCAACTTTCTATAGACTGTGGCACAAAAGTATTATCACCTAATGTCTTTTACAATTTTTCATCTTTACAACAGTATTTGTTAGCACTTTGTAATTTCCTTTAAGTTAGTCTCTATCCAGGCTATCAAAGAGCATGCAATATAAATTTCTTATTGCACAAATAGGTTCCATGAAAAGCAACGTGTAAAATGCAGATCATGTTGTAGCTGTTTTATTTGCTGTCATTTAATGTGTGCATCCATTGCCCCATCATAAACTCATCATGTGCTTTGTACCTCAGCTATTAAAAGTTCCCTCCCCCCTAGTTGGCGGATGGGTTCACAGGCTGTCAGCTATGAAACAGTGATTCCCTAACTTAAAAATTAGTCTGCTCTCTTCAGTGTCCCTATAAATAATTTAAGTAAGATCACAAATTCAGAAGTTTTTCCCTGCCCCCTTTCTGATTATAATAAATAACACTGTGGAGCAAAGAGCAGAGATCTGCCAGGCAGAGAACATCCGAGGTAAGCTTCTGTGTGTCAGATGTGAACTCGGTGTACCTCTTGGCAGGCAGTCACTCACACGAGCACTGGCAGCAAATCACTGAGCATATGTGCTTGAGTAACTCCTGCCCAGTGGGGATAACGCTTGACATTCTCTCTGAAAGATAACTTTTTTCAGGAATTCAGCAAAACACAAAGACTTTGAGGGTATGGCTGCTTTTCCTGGAATTAGCAGGCTGAGTTGAGTTGCAGGCTGAGATTCTTTGCTTCAGCTAACGTTACATCTGCCATGCATAATACTGGATATTTAAGTGCCAAGGCCACACTGTAAGGAAAAGCAGTGTTTAGCTGGAGGCCTTGATTAATGAGAGTCAAACCAAGAGGAAGGGAGACTGGCCCAAGGTTGCTGTCATCTATTAATAAGACCAGAATGAAATCTCCACACTGTGGCCACTATGAATTATTTAGTGACCACAGATGGACAGATGCCATTTGAGTCAACAGGGTTTGGCTAGAACCTGCCATCAGAGCTCTGGCTTTGTCTATAGCCTGGTCTAAGGCATGCACAGCAGGTCTCTTGCCAACTGAGCCCCTTTCTTTTCCCTGGTGAGCTTTGGTCCTTTAGCAGCATCCTGGTCCCTCAGAAAGAACTGAGTGTCCCTCTCCTAAGAAGCGCGATCTTTATTTGTGTCATGTTTGCCACTCAACAAATAGCATCAGACAGCTGACTGTAATTTCAAGGTTTCTACCATGTTCTGTCCCTAGCTGAGGGGAAAAGCACCTGAAAAGTGCTCTTAATTTGTGCCAAGTGGCATCCATTCTAGAGAATCCTCCTTGAGGTAAATATAGCTCCTTCACAGCATCCCCTCCATCCTGCACAGCTCACACCAGTAGCTGATGGATACCAGTGGACAAGGACCCAGTTACAACAGCTTTACACTGGTGGAGGAATAGCACTGGGATCCTTCTGGTATAGGAGGAGAAGCATATGATGGGGCAGACTGAGATGAAAAATGTGGCTCAAACCAAGACTAAAATTTGTATCTGGTCAATAATGGAAAAAAATGATCAGCACAGCATTGCTATTGCTCTGTGGTATCTGTTGGCCAAGCAAATGGTACTGTAGGCTTGATGTGTGTATTATTTTCAGGCAGCTCTCAGGTTGTGTTTACTCTGCATCATTTTGAAAAAAAAGGGGATTTTAACCACTTACCATAGAAATTAGCTATAGCACAGGAGATCTTGGTGTTTTATGGTTTTGGTAAGAAGGACATAAGAAAGAGGAGAGACTATTTGAGCTACTTGACATCTTGACCAATATGGTCATACTTTGGTTGACCCAAAGCCTTCATCCAGACTGTGGGTGAGTGCATCTGCAGCCTCTGGAGAGCAGAGCATGCTGATTTCCCTGGCTGAGCTCTGTGTGGACTGGCAGAAAACCCCTATCCCTGTACTTGAGGAAGGGCAAAAGCAGAAAACGTGCAAAGCATAGGATCAGAGGAGGATATGCAGCTGCAAGATGGGGCTTTGAAATAGAGATGGAAAGTCACTGTTTTGACATTTTGTCCTCAGTTAAAATCACTAGAGTTTGAACTCTGAATCCTCTGCTGCTTTGGTTTGTTTGATTTGGGTTGGGTTTTTGGTTGAGTTCAAAAGAAAAACTGCACAGTTGCAATGATCATCTATAACAACCAGTCGAGGATTATTGGCATCAACATTGTGGCACTCCTGAACCAGTGAGACCCAACCTCTGACTCAAATAATTTTACAATATAAAATTCAATCCAGCTGGCTTAAGAATCTTCTTCACCTCAAGTACTAATTATTCTCCTTCTACCCTCTATGTATACAGACAGAAGAAATGTCACAATTATAATTTCTATGGATGCAGTCCAGGAATTTGGTGGGCACAGTATGCCTCAGACTTTTCAGTGTCTAATGAGAGCTACCTGTTAGCTTTTCTCATTGCTGTTGAGTGAGTGTAGAGGTCCCAGGAGGAGGCTTGAGCTGTCAGAGAAAACAAATAAGGTGTAACCTGAAAAGTTTGAAAACTACCATTGAAACAGATTTCTGTCACTGCTGAAGGTAGTGTCCACAGAAGTTAAAGCTGTTGGTAGCTTCTCTGCCCTTTCAGCATCACTTTGGGTGATTCTCACCTGGATGCTACTATTTTTAATCTAAATAGGCAGTCTCTGCTGGTAGTCTCAACTAAAGATGTTATTTGTCTTCCTGGGCTCAAATGTTGCGGAGAGACCATTAAGAATCACCTGGTGTTGCCATAGGAGAATCTGTTTTAATGATAACAAAGTGATTTCTGTCCTTTACAGGGCATAAGCTTCTGTCACTGTCATGGATAGAATAATGGAGATTGTCATGTGAAGGGGGCCAGGCTGACTGGTTTTGTCAGGTGTAATTTTCACTGAAGTTACACAAGAGATGATACATATTTTGCCAGAACTCCTTTTGAACCACACCTTTAGTGGAGACCTTTTATGAGAGGATCCTCAGGAACATATTTAGAATGAAATTTCCTTCCGCCTGCACTTACCTTGTTGGCTATTTTCTCTCTCAGCTCATCTTAGAGTTCAGAGGTTGCAGTTTTAATTCTGTTAGTAATTATTGACTTGAAGTTTTGTAAGATTTCATTTTCTTTCTGCTTTTGAGTGAAGGTGGAGTGGGAAGGGAGGCATATTGATGGGGGCAGTTACAGGACAGCTGCCCATGTATTTTGGCGATTGTCCATCAACAGAGGTTACCCGTTGTGGGACCTCTCAGTCCAAAAAGGATGATGAGAAACTGGGAGGGTCCAGCAGGAGCTACCAGGGTTATCAGAGACATAGAGCACAAGACCTATGATGAAAGGTAGAGGGAGCTGGGTTTAAGTAGTCAGGAGAAGGAAAGGCTTATGCATAAGGTGTGACTGGTGGCCAAATGAAAACTGCAGGATCTGAGGTTGGGTTCCACTTAGAACAGTCATGTCAGGCTAAGACTAACTGGTAGTAAAAATCGGATCAGATACAAATGCAATCCTAGTTTTTGTAAACCTATATTGTGGGTGAATACCTCCTTTCAGTTCTGCAGTGTGTTTTAATACACATCTTCATGGGGATTTTCATCAGCAGACCCACTCTCTCATTTTGTCAAATTCTATGAGGGTTTTTTTATGGTCAACTACCTTTTCCTGTCTACAAAATGCTTTCACTACTCTCTCATTACTCATTGTTAATAAATTGAGCAAATCAGATTGATTTTTATTATGGTACATAGGAATATTTTCAAATCAACCTTATGTGACATAGAAAAATTACCAAATATTTCTATTTTTTATTTTCTGTCTCTGAGCCAACTTCTCATTTACTGACATCCCTTGACCACTTATTCTCCAAAAGCACCTTTTTGCTAGAAGAATATCAGTTTCCATTAAAATGATCATATTGGTTTTCTTTTTTGCTTACTAGTTCAAGGAATCACAGAGTGAAAAACCATCACCTTCTGTAGAGAAGCCTTATTTTGTAACTCCAGCCATGAGTGCTATGTTTTTGAGATCTTTAGGTGATTAAAATTAGCATGGTTGCACTATTTGTGGTGGAATAATGTTGATGTGTGCAAATCTCCATTTTCATTGGTGCTGACTCCTATAAATGGACAGATTTGCTAAGAGGTGAGACAGGCATAAATGGGGACAAGTGGTTCTGGTGCATTGTAAAATAGAACATATGCATTCTTTTTTGAAAGTTTTCTTCTATGGACATAAATTTAACATTTTCTGTTTCTTGTTGATTCTGTGAGAACAGCATCTTCATATTGGGGAAATAAATTTTTCTGCTCGGTTTCCCAAAATCAATTAATTATTCAGTATTTGGGAACTCTGTTATTTCATAAGCAAAAGTGATATGGTAGGAGTGAAGAGAAGTCACAATATGTGATGCCACAACTCATGTAAACTTAGGTATGAAAAGGAAGACTTAATTGAAAAGAATCTAATATCCACTCACTTATTTTACACATTTATGTGTGTCTCTAGGACAGAAATCACCCATACTATTTATTTTCCAGTAAAATGCTGAAATTACAACATTTCCACATGTGTGTATGTTAAAAGCAAGTAATGATTTTTAATTATGGAATAGAAATTCCACTCATCTAAATTGCAACAGCTCCTCTCAAATCTGTGGAGTTACATGAATTTAACCCACCATCATTCTGGACCAGTCTATTTTAAATAGAACCCCAAATGGTAGTCAGTTTGGTTGCCCTGAAAGCTAAGCTAATCTAGACAGAAAGGTCTACTAGGTGACAAGGAACAAATAATGAATATTTTATATATCCCTTCCTGTTCCTTGAATTTGGTGTGTTATTACATAAGGTGCCTGGCAGCTTTATATTCAATACAGGAACTCTTCCAGTAGATGTCCTTTTTTCTTTTCAGAGCAGCACAGCAGTGGCTGTCACACCAGCATAGCAGGGGAGCAGTTGCCACATCCTGGCCATGGTTCCTACTTGGATTTTCAGAGTTTGTGCCAGCCTGGCATGGAGAGTGGGAATCACCAGTATGATCCCCTTAACCTCAGAGCATAATGGTTTTTTGTTCACATCAGCCTAAAGATCCTGTATTTGGTCTGTCTGTTTGTTTTGTCTGGCACTAACAAAAATAAATGTTACAGGGAAAACCATTTTGCCCAGTTAAGTATTCATCACCAGATTGGTTACTGCCATCCAAACTTCAAAGTATCACACGTAACTTCATTCCTATGTGAGAATGAGGATATCTTCTGTTTAGGAATGTTTCTCTGACGTCTGTTCAGTTTATTTAATCTTTCTTGTATCACAGCGGACCATGAACATGGTATAGTTTCATAGGCAGACAGAATCCACTTTCTTTATGTAAGTGTTATTCTGAGTCACCTTAACAAGAAATAGAATGGTTGCACTGGAAAAGGGTTGTTAGCTTGAGAGCTTGGAGACAGAAGGGTTTTGCTGCAGAACAGTAAGAGAGCTTAGACTGTCTAAAACTATAATGTTTTAATGTGCTAAATCGCTGTTCCCTACACTCACAGTCTTTTTATATTATGGTAAGCTTGTCATAACTTGCAGATGTAGGCTGGTAAATAGTGTATCTTACATTTAGTAAATAGGAAAAAATATTTAAACCTTCCCTATAGAATTTTTTCCACTATGGTACTTAAACTTTCTGGAAAAATGCAAGATGGCATAAACTGTCAAGCACCAAGACACAGCAAATTTAGTACAGCTTTTTCTTGAGGATGAACATTCAAGGACATTCCAGCCTTTCTGCTTCAATTCTGAAAAAGATGCAAAGTAAATATTAGGTTTGTGCTCATTTCTTTTCTTTGCACATCAGGTATCAAAGCTCTTGCCAGTTTTTATTTTGGCAAGCCCAATTACCAGGTTTGCTTGCCAAGGCTGTGGAGAAACATCCTTTGCTGGCAGGATGGACTAGATGACCTAATGTTCATAGTCGTTCCTTTCTGTAGCTTCTTTACTTCTGCTGAAGACTGCAGCACCGTTGTTTCAACTTACTGAAATCCTGTTGCTATTATTTCTTGACTGCTGAAATTAAAGCTACTTGCCCATAACAGAAATAAAATGTGTTGTATTGAAAGACATGAGCATTTATCAAAGCTCTACCACAGTGTTTGGGTGTCTCTGGGCCACCTTTTCAAAGGTACCTAAATAACATATTAAACATCTAGTGAAATTTGTGAAGTGACTGAGAAGCTGCCCTTTGAACCCATTCTCTTGGTGATGACTGTTTCTCTGCTGAGCAAAAGGACTTGGAAGGACAGATTTTCACCTATTTTACTAGGTAAGAAAAATCTATTAAACTCTCTTCCCTCTGCAGAAGTGCTATAAATGCACCAAACCATGAAGTTAAGTGTTTTTATACCTTGTAATGACAAACTGTCCATGTTACAGTTCTTATTTTAAAAGCAGGAACTATATAAGGCACTTCTTCAGGAAATTGGCTTTCTCATCATTAAGCTAATCTTTTGCCCCAGAACATAGAATATTCCACATGTTCACAATTACTAAAACATGCTCTCACCATCAAGTCATTAACGAAGGAAGCTAAGTAAGAGATACCATTAGAATCATTACTTAGTGACAAGATATAAAATTATTCTGACATCTCATCTCTTAGGCTGAATTCTGTTCTCATTTTGGTGTTTCATTATCAAGATAGGAATTAAAATAATAAAGTCAGGGTTTAGCAGATTTGTTTCTGATCTTGAAACCATATGGTCCTCCTGCAGCTGCTGCATCCTTCATGAGTAAGGCAATAGCAGAAGAGTGGCAATAAATAAAAATGTGAAGAAATGGTTATTATTCTAAAAGACATAGGTGAATGCAAAATTGCCTAAACTAGAAGTGGATAACAACCATTTATCTTGGCTCTCACTGGATCACAGGATCATATCCTAATGCACTATCTTTGCAACAGAATCACCTGGGAATTATCTCTGACCAGGGCTGTGCTACTATTATCTTTTCCTTCTCAACACACCATCATTTTCTTTTAAAAGTAGCTACAAGTTAGATTTTTCTATGTTCAAAAATTACAGTCATAAATATCTGACTCGGTATCTGATCAGAGACCATGACAGAGAAACTTTACGTAGCTGGCAGGGTAAACAGAGGCCCTGTTTTATAAATTTGCTTTCTGTTTTTCTGATTTATTTTGAGGACAAGGTTGTAGTCTGCATTATTTTTTAAGCAACATATGCGTGTGTTTGATGTGTTTATTTTCTTTATCTTCAGCTGCAGTGATCAGCAAATCCAAGTGCAAAGCTGAGTGCAGGTATATTGTAATGCTAGTAAATGGTTTGCTAAAGCCTCATTACTGGGAGGAAGCAATAATGTCAATTTGCACCTAGAAGCTCTTTTTAAAGTACCAGTTCATTCTAGCAGAAGGCAGTTTGATCTGCTGCAGGAGGGTAACAGCTGTGCACAGCATTGTAGGGAGCACCTGCACCAGTATTTTAGATCAGCTGAGGAGTGTGATTTTGAAATGTCTTTCCCAACTCTTCCAGGTGTGGCTCCTGTCACCTTGGCTGGTTGTCCACCCCTAGAGCCCACACATTCCTGCAGACCACACATCAGGCCAACAGCATGATCAAGCCTTGCTCTGGAAGGCTGCAGCACAGCCATGACGTTATTTCACACAGTGCATTGAAAAAAAGCCAGGTCCCTCTTGTTGTCATAACCAAATAACAGTAATAATAGTAATAATTATAGTAATGGTGGTGTCTCACAACAAGAAGGGCCACCATAAAGTCTGGGCATGATCTTTCTAAAAGGGGAGGGAGCCCTGAAAATTATGGACACAAGCCGACCTAGAAGTGCCTCCAGAAGCTGGGAATCACTGCCCACATTTTATTTCACAGTATGTACATCTAGTCTATAATTTAGAAGAAGAAATACTTTCCCTGAAACTTAGGAAGTACAGGCTATCCATAAGGTTTTGCACCACAAAATGGCAGGGCTGTCATGTTTTGACCATGGGTGATAATGGTGAATTTTGTTCACAGTGATGGTGTGTAGACAATTAAAATTAGAAGGAGACAAAAGCAGCACCTGCATGCCTTGGGGTTAAGTCTTGGAGAATATTTGTATGGCTGGAGAATTATTTATAGCATTTGTGTGTTTGCAGTCCTGCAAGAGCAGCATTTGTCGGGGATTGGGGACTAATTGCAAGCAAATATAAATTGGTCAATCTTAAACAGAAAGACAAGAAAATAATAAAAGAGTGTATTTGGGCATTAAAAGATGAAAAGGGCAGAGAAAGATCAAAACTAACAGAAAGAATGACAGTTAATGGAACAAGGACATATCAATCAATACATATCCAGTGATTTCATATTTCAAGCTTTTGACTCACTTTCTTGCTTTCCCATGTTTCTTATATCTCCATGTTGATGCCAGAAATACTGTGATAGCATGGAAATCCACTTGTGTGCAAGAGCTTGAACATCTTAAGCTAAGATTTCAAGTACTTTGATGCTAATACCAAGTCTGTTTATTAGACTAGGCAGAACCAAGCTCAGTGAAAAACATTATTCATTTATAACGAATAAATAACACAAAGAAAATTGATTTGGAAATAATTATTCAAAGGAGAAAACTGCCAGTATTTCAGTGCAACATTTGCATGAAGCTTTATTTGCGAAGTGTTATTCAAACATATATTGAGGTACTGAATAAGGAAAACATTTATCCATAATAAGTATTTGATAAAAATATTGCCCAGCTTTGCAATGAATAATTCAGTCTGCATTAGTGAGATGTGCGTGACTCTGCACATTATTCATATCTTTATAAATGCTGTGGTAAATTGCTACAGGTTAATAGGTACTTACAGCTTTTCTGTGTAGAATGCTATTAGGTCCAATTTCTCAAAGGAGCTGAGCCACCCAGAAGTTTAAATATGATAATGAGTTGCAGATACTAAGTCTGTGTGTAAATCAGGCCATGGCAATGTTAGTCACAGGGAGGATTTCTGGGACTGGCATGGAAGGTTAACACAGCAGCCCGAAATAGGGACATGTTCTGTAGGGCTCTGCTGTGTATTCATTTCACCCTAAATACTCTTTTCTTCTCAATACAAAAGGCATGTTTAAAATGGATACAATTAAGTGTTTAAAAGCTGATTAGAATCTGAACAGATTGCTGATGACAAATACCAAAAGATGGATGAGACTGATTACTGGACACTGCAATGAAAGATGACAAACCCTTGTGAAAAGCAAGGCACAATAATCTAAAAAGTGCGCTCAAAAAGATCTCCCTGCCATGTTTCTACTTCTGTTTCATTATAATTGACATTTAGGCAGGCAGTGGGAGTCAAGCAATGTAAATAGCTGTGAATCTGGCATCCCGTTGTTAAGCTCTGGACAGGCAGTGAACAAACCCATGTTCCAAGCCACAGAGATGCATATGAGGTATGTGTAAGAGAAGAGAGAAAAATAGATTGTGTAACAGTAATAACATTTTCTTTAGATTTAGCTTTTTAAAAAGCTTGTCATTCTAAAGCAAACTGCAGTTGCTCGATTCCAAAAAATGTGTGGTTTCTCAGAGGATTTAAAGTTAAGCTGGTTCAGTTATTCACCCTCTGACTTCAAAGAGCTCTCTAGACTGTATCAACCCATATGCCTGGTTAAAAGTTCGCATCTGTTGTAAAGCAGTTTTGATAACATAGAAGTAATATTGCCATAACCAAGAGTATTAATAACAGATCATTACTAAAGCATTGTATCTATTTATATCTCTCTGCTTATCTTTGTACACATCCTAACAGACCATTATTTCTGTACATTGAACTACCCAGTGACCCCAGAGTAGGGATGTACACATGACAAGATTATGCTAATGAAACATTAGTTATTTTATCAGGAAGCCATGCCCTGAAGTTCACTGAAGAAAAGCAGGGCATTATAGCACAGGAAAACCATAATAGCAGGGCCTTGAAAGCACAGGACATTACCAGGAGCCTTAACTACAAATCACAGGTAGTAAATTAGTGTTTCCAAGAGAAATGCAATCTTGAAATCAGGGTGAAACCAGTTTTAGGGCCTAACTGGGACATATGTTGAGTTGTGTAACAGCCTATTGCACCTGGCTGGCAGCACAGGTGGAGACTCCTTTAGATGGAACACAAGATTGCAACAAAACCAACTAGTCACACAGGAATCTTATTTCAGAATTGGGTATGTGAATTGATCACTGTGATATCATGTATGGATGCATGTGTAAAATTATTTCATCATTATATTTGCTCCAGTGTTGTATTGCTTGTGTTTGGTTTGAGGCTTTGGTTTAATTTGGGTGTAACATGCAGAAAGCTCTACATTTCAGTTTTCTTGGAAAAGAAACATCAACACTAACTGCTGTGTCGCTTAAAACACTTTGTTTTATACAAAGCTTGCAGACCCTTATCATCCCAGATGATGCCATTCCATATGTCAAATTCTAGCATAATTGGCATTGTAAATCACTGGAAAAGACTTCAAGAAGCAGATATGTTTAGACATAAAATATGGGCTTACAGCCTATACTGTCTTTTCAGGAACAGGATTATGATCTTGTGACTGATTTTTAAGCTAAAGAAAACTGATGTGCCTTTTCTGCCTGCTTTTATTTTGTGCTGATGTAGGCTGATAGAGCAAATAAATAATGTTTACACAAAGCTGTACTAGAATCATGTAGGTTTTGTAACATGGTCACACCTGAACAGCTTGATGATGTTGAGTATGTAAATTAAAGATGTTTCTGGTGCATAAAAAGATGCTGCATGCTGTAAGTGACAAAGCTGAAATACTGACTCACAAATTAGCCGTGCCATCCGGTGAGCTTGTTAAACAGCATCCCCCAGGAGACAGTGATAAATGTGAATGATCAGCCACGAATCCACTTAGTGGTTATCCTGTAAGGATAAATTTTGAGCCCACATTTTTTATTTGTAGGGAGTTTTCAGATTTGACCTGTTTTTTCCTTCTTTTTATTTTTGGTAGCTAGTGTTACAGTGCTGTTCCAGACAAGAGTTACCCTTAAACACACTCTGAGAGATGCCTTCTTGGGTGGTTTTTTTTCCTGTATTATACCTGATGTTGTCTACACGAGTGGTCTGCACTTTTAGGAAGTCATTGATCTCTGCTGTATCAAATCTTAGCACGTCCATTAAGGACCAACAGTTTCAAACAGGCAGAATCCTCTTCACTTTTCTATTTTCCTTTACATCCTTGATATGTGGCCTCCGGCTGATGTATTCTGGCTCCTCATGCTGCCTCCCTTCCCTCAGCACACTTCATTCTGGAAAGCTTTGCTTGGTAAGTACCTGGCTTCCTCTGAAGGCCACTCTAGAAGAAAATTAGGTGCTATTGGCACCTCTCAGGAATAAATATCTGCAGCCTCCATGCTGAGACTGGACAGAATGCATTCAGGCCAAGTTCCAGGGTAGCTCACACTGTGTATCTGAGCAGGCCTAAGACTTTGACACAAGGTTACATTGGCCAAGTCATGGTTCCGTGTGATGTTTTAGTCACTTCAGACCTAACAGCTGTAGGGTGTGTGATGCAAAAGCAGGAATACATCTGTTTTGCTGAATGTCTAAGCAGTTGTATTTTAAATATATATTTTCCATTTATATTTTTTCTTGAAAAGGGCATTCACGCAATAATTACCTGAACTGGTTTGTACTGAAAAGACCTAAATTAATGCCATTTTTCAGCTTCAGAAAATATGTTTAAACTATATTCTAGCAGGATCTAATTCTTTATTTTACTCAAACAAATCCAAGATGTTCAGGTTCTTAAAAACAAACAACAAAAAAACCCCACAGTTTGGCAGTTCCAGCAAAAATTTAAAAGCATTAAATAATGCATTAGCCAAGACTTCTTTACTTTTACCAGATATAGCAAGATGTGTTATAAGTATTACCAAAACTGACCTTCAGTTGTCAAATTAAGTTAATAGATTTGAGGCACGTTGGGCCAAACTTGTTCACTTAGTTTGGCAGGGCACACCCCCGAGCTGCTCTGAGACACACAGCTCCTTGGCAGTACTGCTGGCGTGTTGGAGCTGATATCCCAGAGCTGGGCTGCTGTATCCTGCTCCTAAGGTGGGGTGTGAAGTTAGAAATCACAAGTGATGAGCCTCCAAATGGGCTCTGGGCATCTCTCTGTGTGTAGCTTACTCCAGGATTAGATCTAGGATTTTGGGCCAGAGGAGGCTACAGGGACCAGTCAATCTGACCATCCATCTAGAGAATTGCACCCACTGTAGGTGGTAAATTTGCCTCATACAAATCAGATTAATGCATCCGGGCTGCCTTTAATTGAGCACTGTATTTCCCTCTTTCTTTGTGCTCAGCTTTTGCAAATCACTGCTATACAAAAAGCTCCACAAAAAAAACATCATGAGGCTTGGATAAAACACCAAGAAGCGTAATTACAGATGTGCTCAACAAGCTATTGCACTTGTGGTGAAAGTGGGATCCTAGCATTGATTTTTCCATTACTGCATCAAACTCCATGTATGATGCATTAACAGCGCTTCAGTGGCTGTATATGAAAATCCTTCACTTGCTACAGCTGCTTCAGTGCCTGCTCTCTAACAGCCTCAAAACCTGTCCTGTGTCCCCCACAGGGGGCTATTTCAGTGGCGTGAGAAACAATCACTCTTGACACCCGAGAACCAGACAGTGAGAGGGGAGATGGCAGCACATCCCTTCTGCAAGATTGCACCTGCCACAGCACCCTGAGTGGTGCAGGGAATGGAGCCAGGGTTTTGAGAAGAGGGCAGAAATGAAAAGACTAATTTTTGCCCCAAGAAGGGCAGCTGTGCCCATGCAGGTGTGACAGTGCATCCCAGCGCTGCAGGGAGAGCCAGTGCAACCTCCTTCCCTTGGGGTTGGGTGAAGCACTTTGTCTCATTCTCGCATTAAACCATTGATCCAAGGTAGACATGAAAAGGAGCCCTTCTGTTTTGAAAATTCCCACAGCTCCTAGTTCTATGTAAGGATATATTCCAAATCCCCAAGGTACAACCAAGTGTTACCCACTTGGCCCACCAGCCAGCAAATTTGCTTTTCAAACCCACTTGCTAAATGATTGCTCCATGTGGCATCACCATCCTGCACAAAGCCTTAATTCCCTCTCTCTGCCCCACCCTTAGAGATTCTTTACTTTCCCTAAAATGTGGATGAAGTGTCTTACTAGCATGCTCAGGGCCACAAAATGGACAGCAAAAGGAGTCAGAAATGGCACATTGGACCCTCCACCTTTCAAAAGGTGGAAGTTTTCGGAAGGAACAAAGTGTAACAAGAGCCAGATACATTCTGTCAGATGCTGTGGTTGGAGGGGTGCTAAGAGGAGGTGAGGGAGTGCATCAAGATCAACACAGCTTTTAGATGAATCTGGAAATAATGATCTTGTACCAGCCCTACATATGATCAGTGTGGAAAAACTGATTCAAGTTCAAGAGGTTGCAGGCAAGAAGGCAAGAAGATAATAAGCAAAAGTTAGAGTAGAACTGGGAGAGAAGCGGGGAGGACTGGGGGAGTGAGGGGGATAATGAGGTAAGTTGTTGCACGTTGTGGTTTAACCCCAGCTGGCATTTCAGCCCCCCACAGCTGCTCATTCACTGCCCCCAGTGGGATGGGAGGAAGAGAACTGGAAGGGTAACAGTGAGAAAACTCATGGGTTGAGATAAGTACAGTTCAATAATTGAAATAAAATAATAACTTGTAATGAAAACAAGATTATGAAAGAGAAAGAAATAGAACCCAAGAAAGACAAGTGATACAGAAAAACCCAATTGCTCAACACCAACAGACCAATGCTTAGCCTATTCCTGAGCAGCAGCCCCCCATCAACCTTTCTCCCAGCTCTGTGGGCTGACATGACACCATATGGGATGGGATGTCCCCATGGTCAGTTGGGGTCAGCTGTCCTTGCTGAAAAGGTCTTGACTCTGTGCAAGCACTGCTCAGCAATAATGAAAAAATCCGTGAATTATCAACACTGGTTGCAGCACAAACCCAAAACACAGCCCTATAATAGTTATTATGAAGACAATGAGCTCTACCCCAGCCCAAACCAGCACAGCACAAAAGCAGTGTTTCTCTAATGTGCTAAATAAGAAAGTGATAACCTGTTGGGATTTTATATCCTAGGGTCAGGCATATGTGAGCAAGCATTTTCCTGTCCTTGGAACCTGAAAGTGATATCACTCATCCAGGCTTTCCTGTGATTAGTTTTACCATAAAATGACAGTGAGGCACTCAGCAGCTGCGATTTGAAGGTAAGTTAAATTTATTCAGTATCAGCAGTGCATCATTCTACATGGTTTTAGGGCAGTGTGATCCATCACATGCAAGAATCTCCGGCAAGAATATTAACTAATCTTATAGGAATATAAAATGTGCTAAAGTAATTGGCCCCCAGAAATTACTTCCTTGCTTTCAGTAACTCCAATTACTATTCCTTTTTAAGCAAACTTTCTAATATTGCAACACTTCCTGGCTTTGTTGCTGTTCCTTGTATGGTTAACATAATGTTTGTGTTTCTCCTTACAAGTGACAAGAACAAGCTCCAGCCCAGGGACTTTGGAAACTAAATGCCTCTTCCCTGGTATTCCTTAGCAAGTAAAATTTCCCCACCAAAAATGCTCTGACTCTGTCCAAACACAGAAGCCAGCAGAAGAGGAAAGGAACATGGGAATGTTTCGTTTTGTTTCCTAGTGCATGCAGATAAAGAGTAATTTTTATCTGTGTGCACGAGATCATTTACACTTTTGCAGTACCCCATCAAATTTGTATTATTCCTACCTCCCCTGCTGGCAATGACATGCCACAAAATTAATTCTGTAAGTCCCCCTCTGTCGACCCGTGTGCCTCTGTTGGTCTGACTCTGTGGGAGTCACCTGTCTGGTCCTGCCTGGAGTTACCCGCAGCTACTTGGAGACACTCGGCAGGCAGAGCTGTGGGAGAGGCAGCCCAGCTCATCTTTGGCTTTAACAGTCCCTCGCCAGGCTGTTCACTTGCCATGGATCCCATCTCACAGGGGAGAGCAGGGAGCAGTCCTTGGATGTGCTGCTCCGCCAGCACCCAGAAGACTGGAGTCCTTTGCCTGAAAAGTAGACATGCAAACCACCTGCTGTCCTGCCACATCCACCCTTCCCCATGGTCTGTGCTCCCAGTACACCTGCAGCTTTGCTGGGAGGTATTCTCATCCTTACAGTTACTCCTTAGCCTGACCTGTGTTGGAAGGCTGCCAGCGAAATTAGAAATTAATTTCAGGTCTAGCGGTGGTTTTAAGTGATGTGACTGCTTGTCTTCTGGGAACATGATTCCATTCCCAGATACCGTCACTGGGCTCTGAACAGACTGTGCAGAATAACAGTTTTCAATCAATACTGACCTAAGCTAGAGATGAACCCATCCACAAGAGACAAGAAGCTCTTCAGAGCTCCCATTTACAATTCCCTTTGGCATGCTGATTCCCTACCACTGGCCGATCCCTTCTTTCCCAGGATCATTATGAAGCAAACTCCATTTCATTTAGGTCATGACCTTTTGTTTGATTTTTCAGACAATTATGACCTACTTTGTGGCTCGCCTTTGTGCTTGTTTTTAACTCTTCAGATGGAGTAAATAGTAAGTAAGTTAATTACCAGAGCACAAGCATGTATTTTTAATACTAGCTTCTCAATGTAACTGGTGTAACAGAAAAATATTTAGGGCCCTTCCTTGTAAATCTGGCAACTACTAGTTCTGAATCTGCTGCTTTTACTCCTACCCTTGGATAAGTCTCCTATATCTCACTGCAAAAAAAAGTATTACATAAAATTTTGTGAAAATTAAATATCCAGCCTGAAACACAGTAGAATCCATAGCTTAGAATAATGCTGCATCTTGCCACTGGCTAAATTGATCTAAGCGTTACCATGTCTGCTGGAATACAGGAAAAATAAAAAGGAGATTCCCCCCTCCCCATTCTCCTAATCCACCTTTCTCTATATTAATCTGAAGATGAGCTTGTAAATGATCAATAAGGAAGCCAGGGCCCAATGGCAGTTTGCTGAGCATCTGGCCTAGATCTCTAGCTGATGCATATGTATATTTTGTATATTTTGTAGATCCTTAGCTGATGTATATGTATATATGTATATTTTGAAGTTCATTACACCAGCAGCAGATTGGGTTCCTGAACAGTAAATACTGACTGCTATAAGGCCCTATTAAGCTTCAACAAACCGTCATTTTCTGTTGTAGCTCTTTTCTCAGATTAAGTCCAGATAAACAAATTAAAGCATGTCACAGCAAGATAAGCCAACATAGCAGGGTTTTGAAGCCATGTTTTGATTTTGCTGGAAAGGAAGTATGTCACTGATGCTGTGCCTTAACCAGGTCATTTTGAAGTTTCCCCAAATTATATTTGCCCCTTTCCCAAAACAATAAAATGCTACTAGTTGGACCATAACATACAGTGCATTTGGAATAGTGTGACAAATGGCCAGTTATACATAATAAGCAGACCTCTAGGAACATGGGGTAACCAAAGACCTGACAGAGACACAGCCCTGAAGACCTTAATTAGCTGAAACACTCTCTGACCTTGGCTTCACTTTGTTCAAGTAGAGCCTCCAAGACAGGCTGTAATGCATTTATCCAATAAACTTGTCACATGAGAAAGGCTGTGCAGCAGTGCTTGGTTGGGCCTGCCTTTGCTGAAAGCTAAGAGGATCTCAGGTTGTTTACCAGAAGGTATTGCACAATTCACAAGTTAAAACCAGGCTGGCAGGCTTTGTGGGAGCCACACTGCATAGCACTTCCCCAGCTGCTTGGGTCAAAGGCTTGCATAACATTAAGAAAAGTAATGTGTATCTGTGATATTATTTGAAGTGTAAGCTTCATTAAAAATATCATCTGGTGTAATTTTCCAGCTCAGTATACATATGCGATTTTGGATTTCTAAAATATAAAGAGAAAAAAGGCCTAGCTAATTCTGTTGACATATATTGTTCAGTTAATTTTAGATTCTGTGGCACTCCATTGGTAAACCATTTCACACATTTAGGTAATTTCCTCATACAATTGCATGTGAGCAATAATGCCAGGAAACACAGACTTGCTTTATCCCTCTTCCATGCGGTGCCAAGTGAGAAGCTCTGATGAAGTCAGTGCAGTTACTCCAATGTGAGATGCATGAGTCTCACCTTCGCACCACACAGACACACAGACAGAGCGATGCCGTCACTGTTTTGTTTTAAACACTCTATTCTGTGCTGAGTCTTCAAATTTATGTTGTTTGACTCAATAAATGTTTGATGGTCTCAGTGTAGCATCTAGTGGAGAAAGGGTAAATAACAGAAAAAACGCAAAGCAGAACCGTGCCATTAACCCTGGTGCACAGCAGGGAAGAAAATGTGCCCTGTTGAGGAGAGGGAATACTGGGAATACTCACTTCCACAAATCATTCAGCAGAACACTTCAAGGGTTTCTGCAAAGTGGCTGCAGTAAACTGGGTACAATGTGGGGTTTGTAATCCTGGCAGAGCAGGATGGTATCGCTGGCCTGACTTCAGTTTCTTGAGTTCATGCTAATGCTGTCTCCAATTTAACTACAGAGCCAGAACTGCTGTTCCCCAAATTCTGTCCTGACTTAGCCTCTGCACCAGCCAAATGATGTCGGTGTTACTGCAGCAGCTGGTCACGCTGGAAACACCACAGCCAGATCTGGCTCGGGGGGACTTGGCTCAGGACTAGTCCAGGACCATGGTGCAGCCAGACCTTGCAGGGCTCAGGGAAGTTGTGAATGCACAAGCAAAGCAGGAATTGTTCCTGCTGCCTTTCTGCACACTTAATCTGGGATTCAAGGGCTTAGCTTTTGAGACATTTCAAATCTCAGCAGGTCCTGAAAAATGGAGTCCCTGTGTAATTATTTAACAGCAGCAAAAAAAGCTTAGCATAACATTTATAACATAATTTTTTCTTGATGTCATTATTCTATCCTGTTTATAAACAAATTAGAGTAGTATAACCATGGTAAAGGAGAAGAAAGCTTAATTTTCAAGAACCATGAATTTAACAGAGTAAAGAACAGAAGGCTTATTTTATAATTATTTTCTTCAAACTTTATTGTGACTTTTAAAGTGCATTGTATCTTTAGGATTTTATGGGGAGGTGAACAAAGAAGCACAAATCCATACACCAGCATCTGCCTCTAGGCACAGTTCATAGTGGAGAGTCTTCCACTGTTAAGAGGAGGGAGACAGCTATGAAATTATTGATGGGGTTGCAAAGCCAGTTCCTCATCATATGGCATGGAAATGTGTTGCCTTGGGCGGGAATACAAAGTAGAGGGTAAGTATGTCCCTCATTAACAGCACCTCTAGAGAACACTATGGTTAATCCAAAATTATCTGAGACACAGTTTCTTTGCAATTCATGAGGACTCTGTATGTTGCCACATACATGCAGCAAGCACTTACAGAAGGATCTGCATGAGCCTGGTGGCACTAACCAACATGTAGCAGAAGATTCAAGGGTCACCCATCCTGTATTTGTCCTTGCTAAATCTTCAAAGCAAGATAGAGACCAGATCTGCTTACTCCTTCACCCCCATTAGCACACCAGAAGGTGTAAAGTAGGGGATTCTCATTTCCCTACCTTGGTGCAAAGAGTAGAGCTGACTACGAGCAGTGGGGCTCCCCAGCTCATCTCCTGAAGTGCCTTTAAACTCAGTCCTAATCTCAGTCCAATCCCTCATTACTTGATGTTTTCCTGTTCCTCTGAACTAGTGGGGGTCTTGTCCAGTAATCCCAAAACAAAAGTCCACTGGAATCAGGGTAACTACCCTGTTTTTTGAGTACTTAAAGAAGGGCAGCAGACATTGCTAAAAAATACTCTCAGAGCAGTCCAGTAAGTGGGAGAGCCCGAAGCTGGAGAGAAGGAGCTCTGGATTTTTACCATTTTACACATATAAGAATTACTTTATGAATACTTTCTACTGTCCTAAAAGCAGCATTATTGGTAAAGCCAAGTATTCAAAAAAGAGCTTGTTTACAAGATTGTGAAATACAAAATACAGGTGCATTTTAATGTGGGTTCTGGAGTATTTTCTGGCTTTTTCTACTTTCTTATTTCAAAATCCCCACACTATTAGGACTAGAAACATTGTCATTATCATTCTTATTATCAGTACCATGGTTGTTTATAACACTAGTACATGAAAGCTAAGATTCTTAGATAATAAGCAAATTTTACAAGCTGTGGGCAACATTACAGACCTGCTACAGATCAGATAAAAGCCACATTAAATCTGCAACTAAATGGTAGCCTTGGTGGTGGTGTCACCAGTGAGATGAAGCACTGATCCATCCTGTCCTCAATGTGTGGTCCCTTTGTAGTTGAGTAAGAAAGGTGCAGGTAGGATAGTGGTGTAAATGCAATAGAGAGCTGTGCTGGTTTCAATGCAGAGAACAGTCCATAGGGCTCACAACTCACCCTTTACTGGCTCCTCTCTTCTTCTGTGTCCCTGCTAACCCAGAAGCCAATATTATGTCTGTGAAAGCATCTTTCCAGGGCTCTATCCACCGGACAGCAAATAGTTTGAAAAGTTCCATTGGCTCCCTGGTCTTGTTGTCTTTGCTGGTTGTTTCATATGTCATCTGGTACACTCCATCTATACTATTTTTAGGGTACAGATATTTTTAAGTAAAAAGAACACATACAACCTTTTCACAGTCTTGATCTGAAAATAATTTTTTCATCCTATTAGAAAATGCAGTGAGCTGAATTTTCTGTAAATGCTGATACTTTTTATTATAATTAATCTGGCTAATTTCTACATGATAAACCCAAGCCTTCTAATGTTCTTTGCTATTTATAACATGAACTTTGGAATCACTTCAGGAAGCTAAAAAGTGAACGTTCTATGAATCAAAAAACGCAGAATGAGTTGTACAGTTCCTGGAAGAACTTAACCGGTCAAAAATCTCTCTTGACAATTTTAATTACTTTGCAGGGAGGCTGGAATGTGGGTGTACCAGAAAGTAGTTTGCACACATGTTTTGTTTAGCTGGGTTGCTGCTGCGCCTTCTTTTGTCTTTTTCTTAGGAAAGGCTGAATTTGGCAGTTTTCTGTACTGCACACTCAAGTAGATGGTTAATGCAAGGTCAAAGCAAACCACAACAATCAATAAACACTCCTTTATTTTTCTCTTGAGAGATGCTTGTAAAGAACATTTACTTTTTAAATACTTCATATTATACTCCAATGGAGAAAGGCATTTTCAGGACTGGAGTTGCATTTCTGGCTATGGCTTACCAGAGTGGGAAAAGCCTTTCACTGCTGCTGTTGGCAGACAATGTCGACCTCAAAACCTCAACTGTGAAACTGTGGAGCAGTGAGAGGTGACATATGGTCTCTGCTGTGTTTCAGATGAGTGAGTAGTTCTGTGCAAACTTTTGTAAAGAAGCCTGTCAAAGGCCAAAGTAACCAAACACTACAGTACTTTTTTTAAAATCTGGAGCAAAAAAAATGGGAAGGGATGACAGAGAAGTCATTTTCTCCTCCCCTCTTCTATATATATTTGTATTTTTCAAAAGGTTTCCCAATGTTTTCCTTGAAACAGAATGAAATGTGAAAACTGCCCGTCTTGAAAGCCTGAGCTCATTCCAGTGCTTGCCTTGCAGATCAAGGAAACAAAACCAAAACAAGTAACTTCTTTACAGATGTACAATGTGTACAGCTTATCTACACAAGCTGCTGTCACCTTAAGAGAATAAAGTGCTGTGGCCTCTACTCAGACGTAGAGATCTTAGCAACAGAAATGTAAATAGCATTGAGTGCAAAACACAGCAACCTGTGCACTTACACTGTTCTTGTTATAATCGGTGCTATCTGACTTTTAGTTTTGAAGGAAAATATCTACCTTCCTGATAGTTACCTACAGTTCAGCCAGATACAGGTCAACATAAAGTTAGGGGGACAAAGAATAAAACCTGTAAGTCTGAACTGCTCATTTCAAATATTAATTGGATCTTTTTATCCCTGTAGAAAGAAATCTATAGTAAAATTGAACTAATTCCTCACAAATGGAGCCCACTGATACTCTTTTGCTTTTTGCATGTATCTTTCTTTCCTCCCAAATACTCTAGAAATCTTCTGACAAGTTGCAAATCCAGGAGGTTTTAGTGGCAGCTGTTAGTGCCGAGTTGCTTAATGATGGACTTAGGAAAGGAAAAAACTATTTTAAAACATGCAACATAACTCAAACCAAAGTTATAGGCTTGCTGCAGAAATTATTGGGTGAGGTTCTTTGGGCTAAGTCAAAGTGAAGGTCTAAATGGTCATTTTTGGCTTTGTATCTATGCAACCGGTTTGCTTAAAATAAGATCACGCATGGATCTCATCTCAAAACGTTGATCACATCCCTTTTAAGGTTCTAAAAATGTTCATTAGATGTTTCATTCATTTAAATGTTTTACTGGGATTTCTCAAGTTCAGAACCCAGAGGAAACAAAATGTCTGAGACAGACGTCTCTCTGCTGTGGCTGTAATGAAAGAAAGGCTGAACCAAGTCCCACCAAAGGTCCAGATAACCTGGCACCCTGCAATTGCCTACAGTAGAAATACAAGGACAGAGCAGTTATAGCTTAATTTCTCCTCCTATTTTTCATCTCAAGTTCTGGCTATCTAAGGACAGAATTGGAGTCTCTGAAAAGCAGCCTGTTCTTCTGTTAACTTGCAGCCCTTAGTATTTTTGACATCTAAAGGATCTCATGATGATGAACTACTCAAATTAAGCAGATGTTGTTTAAATAGTACTTCCTTTTGCTTGTTTTACATTTCCATCTGAAAAAAATATTATTAGATTTATTGTAGTTCTCATAAGAAATTAATAATTATTCTCTGTTCACCTTTCACATGTCAGACGTGATTTTTGATAGCTGTATTATATCTCCCAATTGTCATGCATTTTCTAGGTAGTTCCAGAGTACTTGATCTGTCTTACTTAGAGGGCATTCCATCTTTCTGATCAATCTGGTCACTCTTTTTCCTGTTTTTTTCATGTTGTTCCAATCCTTAAGATGCTATCACATGTCAAGGTGCTATAAGCAGAATTTTGTGTTGTATTAAAGGAAAGAACATGATTCCTGACCATTGTGTTTTATGGTTGCTTTTTCATTTTTTTCTGCCCTTATCAGTCCTAACTGCCTCTCTGAGCACTGAGATAACAATTTCAGAAAACTATCCACAGTGACTCCAAAATATCTTTGCTGATATTAACTAATTTAGAGCCTACTACGTTGCACAGATAGAGATTTTCTTTTTTTTCCTGGACATCTGCGCTTGTTGCATTTTAGCTGCTATTTTATTACCTACTCTGTCTTTATGATTTCTTTTTTTTTTTTTTTTTTTTTTTTGCTATTTTGTTCCAGCAGTCTTGGTTTTTTTCCTGAATAATTGTGAATCCTAGAAAACAGTCATCTCACTGCTTAATCCTGTTTCACTTACTGCTTGTGAACATGTTTTAAAGCACAGGTCCCTTTGGAATATCACTGGTCTCCCTTCTTTGTGATAATTTACCCATCCATCTTCCCTTTGAAGCACTTATCAATCGCAAAAGGAGTTCCCATCTCGCATTTTGTAAAATTGTTTGGGAAAATCTGTGTATGTGATTGCTTCATCCCGGCTGCATGTTAAATTTTCTTCACATCATGTCTACAGTCCCCTTATTGGTCAGACTGGGAAGACACCTAGAACATGCTCTGTCTCCCTCTGTCCCATGCATTTGAATTTACTTCCTGTGGAAATTAGACTAAGAGTAAAACCAAGTTGGGAAGGGAAGCAGAGCAGGCAGGAGACAGCAGAAGATGGTATGAATGTGGTCTTCCTCCAACGGGGAGTTGATTATGGCTGAGGACTCCAGTGCCCCAGTGTTTATACACAGTCTGTATAAGCCAGCTCCTCTTTATTAATATGTGCTGACTTTGCTGACATTTTTAAAGCACTGTCAGGTTTGGAGTTTCCACCTCTTCCCATTACATGATGATAGCCATGTGTTAGACTGATCAGTTTGTTGTTCCTGTGTTTTCCCTGAAGTCTTGTCTAAAAATTGGAATGTCATATGCCACTTTCTATTCCTCCAGAACTGAGTTCACTCCAAACCATAAATTACAAAGCACATTTAATAGTTTGGTGATTTCAGATCCAAGTTCCTTTTGAACCCCGGGATGAGAAACACGATGTCCTGGCAGGCAGGTACTGTACAGTTTGCTGACTGGCTCCAAACCCAGAAATATTCAGTTTTGTGAACATGTTTCTTCTGACCATGCCCCTAAAAAAGGTTTTGTTGTGGCAATCACCTCAAAATCTGTCAAAAAGAACTGTGGTGGGAAAAAAGTTTCTCCTCTGGTTTCCTTGGATGCTTCTGTTATATCTCTGTTTGTGTCTAGTTCCTCACATTCTCTGGCAGATCTCCGGTTCTTGATGTGTTTGGAAAAGTTTTTATGCTTCAAAATATTTTTTTGACCTGCTTTATTACAGTTTTAAATTTAACTTGCCAGAGTTTATGCTATTCCTTTTGGATAGAAGCAGAAAATAACAGTGTTCCACAAGTGAATGCACATGTGGCATTCACAAAAAGGCTGGGGTATTTGCAGTGGGTATCTAAAAGTTTGACCTTGAGGTACTTTGATGTTTGTTAAAGGCAAAGGAGTTTGTCAAAGAGTGGATGGAGAAAAAATGACGTAGTGAAATGTAGTACTGGTGTTTCTACCATCTTTCATTCTCAATATATTCCTAGAGCATTGTCTTTTAAATATGTTTATAAGAGAAATACAGCCAGCCTCCAGACTGGATGATAGCTGCAGCAAGCTTATTAGCACAAACTATTATTTCACAGTAGTCTAACAACTAGTACTGTGGAGCCCTACGGCACCAGGTATTGCACAAACTTAAAGAGAAAGTGAGTCCCTGCCCCAAACAGCGAAATGATTCTGTCCTCGTAGCTTAGGACACTGCTGAACACAAATGTTCAGTATTTATGTCCATACTATGGACATGTTAACAGGGAGCCCAAAGCCAGCACAAACTTGCCTGCCATTCATGCTGATCAGTGGCACACTTCACATGGCATTCAGCCAACTCTAAGGTTGTGCCTGTGCCCCTGAAGTCTCCGTGAGCAAGGCGTGTATTGTCCACGGGCTTTGCTGAATCAGGATGATACTTTATAGAAAATGTATCTGCTAATAAACATACATTATGCTTGATTAAGCTTAGTGTTAAGATTAAGTGCCTTGTCTCCTCTTCTCATAGTTAAACTCCACCTGTGGTGAGAGTCATTTATCTTGAATTGCTGTAATGCAGTGTTTAAGTATGTCTTCTTGGCCACAGAGCAGTTTGCATGGTATTTCAGTGAGAGGCTTAAAATCCCATTCACATTTTTAATATACATTTCTCTCACATAAATTATCACAGCTTGGTTGGCAGGTCTTGTATGAGTAATAAGGTTGTTGGCACAAACACATACCACAGATCTATTAAGTAAAGGAAAAGCTTTTGTTTGTTCCTACATTTACATGAGATCTATGAGGTTTAACTTGTACAAAACAGTTTAAGATACTGGTGTTTTACTAGCAGGACACAACGAGCCATGAGGTAACACATCCTCCTCAAAATGCACAGCACATTACAGAAAAATCCCCATACACCAGTTTGAAAATTAAACTCTTGCTATGCAAAATATCTTAGCAAAAGGCAGCTTTCATTGCTTATGTACACAGGCAGACTGCAGCCAAAAACTTGCTGTTATATGAAAGAGCCACGCTACTGAAAGAGAAATTAGCTGAATGTGCTCTTTACACATGAAAGAAATGTGCACTCTTTTGAGTAAATAATGACAGAGTCACATTTCAGTTCACTTTCTCTCATTCATAATTTTGGGAAGTCATGGCTGAGGGTATATAACACGTAACTCAGAATTCTGCAAAGTAAGTTCTTTGCTGAACTCCTCATTGTAAGGTCTGAGCAATGTCTGTACTCAAACACCCTGCAGTGCAATTTTGCTCTATTGCTTTTTTAAGAGCATGAGCTGGAGAACTTTGTCTCAATATCTGTTTTTAAAACATTTAGTGTTCTTGCAACGTAGGCCTGACCTGAAGTACTTTGCACATGGTGGGAATCTTCCACTGCCTTTATTTAGGGCTTTGAATCAAGTCTTCTGTAAACAACAAAATGCAGGAATAACAATGTATTGTGAGGAAATAACTTTGGGATGTCCAGCCTTCAATACCAGTATGTGTCACCAGTTTTGTGTTAGATTAGCAGAACATATCCTTTCATAACAGTGTAAGGTCACATTTGCCAAAAAATGTTGTGTCGTTTACAGTCACATTGAGTGGTTTGGACTGATTCTCTATCACACACTTTGGACAAGGTAATGTATTAATTATTGTTCTTCTCAAATTGAACATAACTGTATGTTTAACATAAACTGTGCACAGGTAAAGAAAATGATATGAAAATGTGAGAGGCAGACTTTGAAGCTTAAGTGCAAAGGGATTAAAATGTATCAATGCAATTTTTGCTAAATTTACAATGATATGAAAGAGAATTATCAGGAAACCAAGACAACTCTGCAGCTAAGGATCCCTTTAATGCACAGAAGAACATCTTCCCTGCTTGAGAGGCTGGCAGCAGCTCAGAAATGCAAGATCCAGTTGTTGGATGTCCCTACATGCACCAAATAAAGACAGTTTGTCAATATAACTATGAAGATGTTTGAGAAAAGCTGGAGCAACATGAATGCAATAAGGAGTGGCATTACTGATGCTGTCCATATTATTTGGAGGCTTTATGAAATCGTCAGCCTAGGAATTGTTCCATCCAGGGGAATCATTCACATTTCAAGCTTTGTCATTTTATGGACTTTCATTAAAAAATCTTTAAATCCAAGCAATTTGTAATTGTTTTCTATTCATAATCATTAAGAATTCTATTATTTAAAAGTGTTTCAGAGACTGTGCATTATGTGAAATTTCTGCTTGATTGCCTTCCCTGAATTTGGTCTTCTAACACCTGATTCAACTTCTTCCTGAAAAAAGATGAGACATGGAGAATCCTATATGTCCTAACACTCAGGAAAAGGGAGAAAAGGTTAAAAGACCTTGGATTATTTAGCCTAGTAAAATGAAGGGGGCACGACTGCTTTCTTAAAAGTAACTGAGGTAAAATACCACTAAGAGGGAAGGCCTATTTAAGCAAAAGAACAAAATCGACACAAGAACAATTTAGGCTGGAAATGTACATAAGGTTTACAAACATCAAATGAATGAGGTTTTAGAAATCTTCCTAATTAGAAGAGTACATGCAAACTCCCTATTACTCTGCATCTTGCTATGGTTAGGAATTTAATTGTGAAATCCAAGAACTCATTCCCAAACAATTGGACTTGGTAATAGTAAGGGTCTTTCCCAAGATTCTATATATTCTATGTGTTTTAGGTAAAGAGCTTGGTTGCGAGAGGTTGTATTTTAATAAATGGACATTAAAGACATTTTTAACCAAACTCTTTCACACATTGTACACATATATCAAAGCACGGAGTTGTGTTAAACCACGCCTTCGAACGCCAGTCTTCCCATAGGCCACATATGAAAATCTTTATGTAGCCAAGAGGCACAATACATTTCACATCTTGGAGAGCTCTGAAAAAGACCTACAGGCAGAAAGGACTCTCTGGGACATTTGCAGGGTGAGGCTGGGTGGACATGAGGGTTATCACATTGCCCATTGCCCCTCTCTGGCTCACTTCCTCCCTCCGTAGGAAGGGGGTACAGGAAGAGCGAGGGACACGAGAGCGGAGAGAGAGCTGCGGTCACTGAGGCCCGACCGCCTCAGCACAGCCACAGGCGTCAGGGACAGATCAGCTGACCAATCCGTGCTCGCCGCCACCTTGATTGATGGTATAACCAGCCAACCAGACCGCCAAATGGCTCCTAGTCCCGCCCTCTCCCTTTTACGGACAGGCCGCTGGACCAATAAAAGCGAAGGCACCTCGCCCGCTTCCCTTTGGGCTCTCGCGAGCTCTGCGGGCCGCCCCCGCCGTGGGGTGACTGCGCAGCCGCCATGTTGGTTGCTATGCTGCCCGCGTGAGGCGGGCAGGAGGGCGGGCGGCGATAAGGGGAGGAGGCTGCGGGTCCTCCCCCCTCCTCCCCCACCGCCGATCGCTCATTCGCTCGCTCGCCGGCAGGGAAGGCGCCTCCGCAGCGCCCCGCTGTTCTTCCTCCTCCCCCCGGTCCCCTCTGCCTGCCGGCCGGGGCTGCGCGCGGGGTGGCCGCCGGTCCGTGTGAGGCGGCGCCGCGCCCCGTGAGGGAGAGCCCCGGCCCGCGCGGCCCCCCCGGTCGCTGCGAGGAGAGGGGGGAAGGAGAGGCCGGAGGGGGGGGATCTGCCGCCTTTCCCCCGAGGCTCCCCCGTCCCTTTCTCCCGCAGCTCTTCTTCCCCCCCGCCCCCCCCCCTTCTCTTCCTCCGCCCCGCTCCCTCGGCCCGGCCGCCGCAGTACGATGCGGCGCTCGCCGCTGCGGCGGGGCGCGGGGCGGCTGCTGTCGCTGCTCCCGGGGCTGCGGCTCCGGCGGGCGCTGCGGGGGAACTGAGAGGGGCGGCGAGCGGCGCCTCCGCTCCCGGTCCCGATCCCCGGGGGGCGGGGAAGTGCGGGAGCTGCGCGTGCCCGAGTGCCTGCGGCGCGCGTGCCCGTGCGCGCGCGCGCCCGCGGAGGGTGGGGGGGGGTCGCGCGGGGCGGCAGCGGCGCGAGCGCGCAGCCCCCGCGCCTCTTCCCTCCGCGCGCCCCGCTCCATCGGGAACCAGGACCTGGATGTTACATGAAGGTAACGGCGGCCGCCGCCGCGCTCGGAGCTCCGCGCGGGGGGGGAGCGGGGGGCGCCGCGAGCCGCGTCTCTTGTGCTGTGACCCCCCCCCCTCGCCGCTCCCCCGCCCCGCAACTTTCGCGCTCGGGTCGCCGCGGGCGGAGAGCGGCTCTGCCGGGAGCCCTCTCGGTGCAGGGGGGGAGTGTGTGTGTGTGTGTGTGTGTGTGTGTGTGTGTGTGTGTGTGTGTGTGTGTGTGTGTGTGTGTGTGTTTGTGTGTGTGTGTGTGTGTTTGTGTGTGTGTGTGTGTGTGTGTGTGTGTGTGTGTGTGTGTGTGTGTGTGTGTGTGTGTTTGCTCTTCCATTCGGTTTCCCCCTCCGAAAACACCGAGAGCCCCGGCTCCCCTCTGGCGAAGGGGCTGTGGGGGTTGTGCGGTGCTCGGGGTGGGGGGCTCGTGAACAGCCCGGGGGGGATCGCGCTGCGGGGGCGGGTCGGGGTCTCTCGAACGCGGTGAACTCTGCCCGGCGCATGAAACGGGTTTTTATTTTAGTGTGTTTAATATAAAACTTTGCGATCCTGTGCTTTCTAGGCACATGTGCGCGTTGCCCTGGTTATGGGCAGAGAAAATAGGTTTGAGTGCTGTCGTTGCATTCCTCTGGTACATTTTTAGTGTCTCTCTCGAGCAGAAGGCTTGTATAATCACTGTGTCTATATGCGACAGAGCCTTTCGGTGTACCTGATGATGGGTTAACTCGTGCGTGCTGTTGCAGCACCGGCTGGGAGAGAAATAACGTCTTTTTTCTTTTAAAAACCTCCAAGAGCTAATTGCTAAAACTAGATAGCTGCCAGCGTGCGTGAAATGTTCCCACCTCTGGTCTATTCAAAGAATATACATCGCTCAGATGTAAAATACACGTGAATGAACTTTGTGCTGCCACTAATACCCTTCCAGGACGTCAGTGTGGCCAAGCTGTTACAATTTTTTTAACTGTGAGACAGAAAATATTTTCGTGATTTGTGTGTTACAGAAGTGCTAATGGCTCTCAGCTGAGCAATAATTGTTAGACTGCAGTGTGCACATACATTTGCTCACCCGTGGGGCATTTCTCTTGCCCTGAGCTAAACTCTGTGTTGAATGGTGAGGGGGTTTTGTGAGTGCACGTTTGCCTGCTTGTTTTGGCAAATAACTGCACTGTAAGGTTGGGAGCCACCAGCATGTTCACATGTATGCAGACATTTATGAGCTCGTCACATTGTGAGTGTGCGTTGCAGGAACACAGGAACGAGTTGGATTAGAATTGATAAAACCATTTTTTTTATTAGGTATGTATATTGTAGGAAAGTTTTCCAGTTCATTGCCTAAACATAATATATTCAGTATTGTAATCTTATGGATGCCATTTTCTTGACAATGGATTTCTTGCTTCACTGACCTAAAAAGTTGTTTTTACATATTGGCATGACTCTGGCTTGCACCATGTTGATAAAATACGATTCTGGGTGATAAGCTTACAAAAACGTGCACGTGTGTCAGTATGTTTCCCAGGCAAGTTTATGCTTTATAAACTCAGGAATGTAACTGTTGATCTGATTTTTTTTTTTTTGTATAATTCTGTTGTCATTACAGTTTTTGTGTATTTTTAGATTATATGTATATTGTAGTTTTTAAAAGTCAGGTTAAACATTGAAATACAAATACATTTTTGTTGCAAACAGAAATGTATTAATATTTTGGTATGTTTTGGTATGTTTTCCTTATGTTTGCAGTGAAGTTTGTTTGGAATCAGGTATACCTACTTAGAGTTTAGTTTGATGGTTACTTCTTTTTCAGCAAAATTTTCCATGAAGTGTATTGTTTATTGTCATACTTTACAATTCTGTTGTCTTGTTAATGTCTAATTTAGGTTGTACACAGCAGTATTGATTGATCACACTTGCTAAAAATACTTTCAGGGTTGGGTACACTTAGACTGTAGCAGCACGAGAGTTCAGCCTATACTGTTTTTCTGTGACTAGAATTAATTTATTATTAGCAGCTATATTTGTAAAACATAAATAAGACCAAAATCCTGCAATCTTAGATGTAATGCTACTGGCTCTGAGGAGTACATTAGCTCTCTGTTAATGAGCAGAGTTCATGTAGTACTATTTACCATTAGCATATTTGGAATATATAGTAGGTTAATGTCCAGGGTGTATCATTTTGGCTCAGATCCTGCAGTGACCCCTGTTTGGGCAGAGGGATCCACCTACACAAAACTGGCTGCAGTAATTGGAGCTCAGATATTCATTCTGGCTCTGCAGGCACAGGGCCCATGTTTATCATGGGCATTTGCTGTGTGTGAGTGTTTGGTTGTGTTTGTCTGGTGTGTCACGGAGGCTTCTGAGAGTGCAAAGAGCTCCAGGGTTGGTGCCCAGAGTAGCAGCCTAGTACAGTAGTGTGTGACATAATTACTTGGTGATAATTTTTTTTTTAAAAAATTGCTTTACATTGTAACAGTGCTGCTGAAAGGTCCCGATCAGCACTCGGGGCTTGCATTTCACTTGGGTTATTATTTATAATGGGTTGTTTTATGAATATTTTGTTGAACCCACGTGGGAGTTTTGTGCATTGATTTATGGTCACATATAGAAAGTGGAATGAACACTCTCCAACTGTGTTCTGGAGAACTGAGTGGAAGTTACAAATTTGAATATACTGGAGGGGAGGATACTCAGGGTGGTTCACCCTTAAGCTCACCTGTACTTGGGAAACAAAGCTTGCTTTTGGCAGTTTAGACTTTGGGTGTAGTAAATGGGTTGAGTAAATGTCTTCTGAAAATTATGGTGGATTAAATATTCGGTTTTAACTTTTCAACTGATCAGAACTTTCATTAAAATGAATAGTAGGCATGTGCATGGTTTTTTGTTGTTGAAGTCACTGGTAGATTATTTTTCTTAAATTCATGAGTAGCCCATTTCTGTGGTCTGTCTTCTCGGGTCTTCATCCTACCATTCTTCCTTGTCCCCCTGTCCCATCCCCCCCTCCTGTCTGGGTTTAAATTTGGTACAAGATCACATGAATCCCATGCCTTCACATCCTGTTTCTGTATCACCTCACTTCCATTCTCACCAGTTATAAAAATGGTCAAACAAGAGAATCTTTCAGCAGATGGTTGACTGGGGTTTTTTGTTTTGTTTTTTAAATACCACACTTTCACTCTGGTGCTGTCACTTCTCATAAAATGGCCAGACAAAATTCTCATGGGTTTTATTGTACTCCAGCCTAAACAACTGTAAGACTGTCATGTATATCTGTATAATATGGACTTGTTTGTGGTGGAGAGAAGGAACTATGAAGGCGGAAAAGAAAAGGGAGGGGAGAATGGCCTGAGCAGGAGATAAAACCCGAAGAGCTCAGCAGTGGCCTGGTAATATAACAGTAGGTCTTTGCTGGCTGAGCCAGCTGTTCATATATGCTTGTTTGGGAACAGAGGCTGGTTTTCCTTGAGGATTTGAAATCCACTGAAGAAGCACAAATATAATTTTCTGTAGTCTTTTGAAAACCTTTAATTTCTAAAATTTTGATAAGTTTTCTCTGGTGTGTCATGAATTATATATGCAGGTACCTATTTAAAATCTCCATCCTTATTTTGGAGAATTTCAGAATCATTAGAAAACTGTTGCTCTTTGTCACTTGCAGAATAAGTTTACAGCAGTTAATGTGTTCACAAAAGTTTTATTGATGTGTTGACATAACAGAGTTAGGTGTCCAGATAGAAGTTACAAGCCTATGGTGTTACAGCATCCTGCAGTGTGCTGGCTGTGCACACAGTGTGTGCTGGTGCGTGTCCCAGACTGTTCCAGCTGGTGGTCACTCAGTTTCTCGGGTAGATCAGACAGGCATAACTAGGTGAATTTCTGTTTTAAGTGTGAGGATTGAACCATCTTCTCCTCTCTCAGTTTATGCACCTTCAAAAAAAGACTGGGCAGGGTGATGCAATGAGACCTCTCTTGGCAACTTTGTCTCACACTGCAATTACTTCTTGGACACGGTTAAGGCGGCTGTGGGATGAGAACTGCAGTTCCATTTGTGTGGTTCATGAGACTCTGCCATCTCTACAGTTACACCAGGAAGGGGGAAATGGCCAATATCCTTTTAAAAACAAACAGTCTTTTAATTATGAGTACTTATGGTCTGTAATGAAGAATGCTCTGGGAAATA
This sequence comes from Corapipo altera, assembly GCF_003945725.1. Classification (NCBI taxonomy): domain Eukaryota; kingdom Metazoa; phylum Chordata; class Aves; order Passeriformes; family Pipridae; genus Corapipo; species Corapipo altera. The sequence goes on from NW_020884877.1 coordinate 22,158,852, forward strand.
CTTTCACTGATTGGGCAGTGAAGTGAACTCTTCATTGCCACTTAAGAGTTTTCAGGCCGTCCCTAAGGTTGAAGAGGAAGAAATTGATAATCCACTTCCTATGGCATGTGCATTCTTACATTGCCTTTCTGGCTATTTCTTATCTTTTTTTTCAGAGTAACTAGATTAGAGAATTATTCTGCATGACTAAAATCCCAAATCTTCAAATGACAATCAAATGTAGTGCTGCTAAAGATTAACATTTTCATAGTTGAATTTATTTATTTTTTTTTTATTAGAATGGTGTGGATTAGATTGAAGGAGGATATATTCTGTTCTGCTGTTAACCTGGGTTTTAGATTTTAAATTAAAAATAGCTAAATATCTGCTACTAAATGGTGAAAACCTTGTTCAAACTGGTGCTTTTTTTTTAGGATGATGTTCTAGTTTGGAGGCCTTAGTTCCAAGTCATTTTCCTATTTTGTTTGATAGCTTTCATAAACTAATTGAAAAAAAATAATTTAAATGTAAGCTCTTTTTCGGTGTTTGCTAGGAGTAACAATTTGAATTGTTTTGGTTTTGTGCTGTTAACTGTGCTTAGGTTAAACAAATGATCCTGTTTTTTTCTCTAGAAGGATACTAACTTTTAAGACAGTTGAGTGTACTTCTGCTTTTCTTGGGTCCTTTGGCCAGTTTATTGCATTTGTGTACCAACATCTCTCTGACCTACAAAAAAAACCCAGAAAAGAAACAAACAAATCCAAAACACCAAGCAAACCTCCAAACAATGTTTTCTGTTTGTTGCAAAGGACAGAAATGAGAAACAAATTATATCAATACTGCTCTGAAACTTAAGAGTCTATTGAGTGCAATGAAAGTTACATAAAAGATGTTTTCTTAGATGAGAAAACTATTCCTAGGTAAGTCTTATAATTATTTTTTTTTTATGGCATCAGTCAGATTTAAAACCAGAAATTGAAACTATATCTGCAGCAGATCACTCTGCATGTAAACCAGAGCAGCAGCTGGTGAAAGAGCCTGCTGTGGCTCCTTTGTCTCAGAGATGTGCTGTCATACTTTGTCCTGGAGGAAGGTTAACAAGCGAGATTCCTGTGTTTTCTCAGAGGAAGGTGGTATTTGCAAGAGTCAAGCCAGTCGATTTGATACACTGCAAAGCTGTGTTTTTAAAAGAAGAGATTCAAGTGTGACATACCAGAGCTTGTGCTCTCTCTCATGTGCCAACAGAGTGGCAGTGCTGAAGTAACTTCATTGTTAGTTCAGCCTTGAATAGAACTGGAAATGTTGTTTATTCCTCTGTCCTTCAGGTAGAGAAATTATCACCTGGTCAGTCAAAGTACATAGAAAATATACCTGTTAGTGGAAGAACAGTTATTGCTGTTAATGCTCTCTGAAATTCCAAGTTAGCACAGTTTTGTCTGATGAACAGTTAATTTCTTCATGGCTAAAATATACTTTCCCATATATTTTCTTAAGCCATGTCAAGTAGTTGTAAGTTGCAAAACATGTTAATTGTAGTTAAAGCTCTTGCCATAACTGATTTGAACAAAAGAATAATCCAAAATGGGATGTATTTCTCTTGAAAGAAAAAGATACTTCCCAGATTTTACAGCTGTGATTCAATGCTTTTGCTTAACAAGATGACAAAATAATTTAGAAGGAAAATCACATAGTAAAACTGTGGTTTTGTTTTGTTTCTGCTAACCTTGTCAGTGAATTCAGAGGTGTTTTTGGGGAAAAAAACCTGCAGTCTTCCCATGAAAAATTGGCTTTGGACAGAGTTAAAATTAACATATGTCACTTTACATTTGTCTGTCTTGATACTTGCAACAAGCTTTTTGTGTCATCTGAAAAAGTGAGACATATTTTTGCCTTTTGATGTGTGAAAGGGGTTAAAGATGACCAGTGCTGATGGCCAGCGATGTGTTGCATTGTGAGTTGTTTTTTCCCAAAAGTTGTTTTTGTGTATGTGCACTGCATATGCCAGCTTTGTGTTGTGTCTCCAAAGTGCACAGAGGCTCAGTACTGTTCTTAAAATGTTTTACTGAATTTATAGAGTGCCCCTATTTAGAAAAGCTGTACTTTAGGAGAAGGGATGTGTATCAATTAGTTTGACTTACTAAAAATAAAATTTTATAGAACTTGGCATTTGAGTTTCAAATCTATGGCCTGTATCCTCCAAACTATGAGCTGCTATTAAGAATTCCCTTGGAAGAGACTCTTGCCTTTTTTTGGGAGGCAGGCTGCTGTTAGGATTGATGCTGCAGTCTGTTTTTAGTACTTGAGTGCAAATGAGGCTATGGGTGAGTCTTGGGAATCCTAATCTGCAAGTAATTCCCCACTTACTATGTTTTAGGGTTGTGTGTTGACTCTGTAAGAAGATACTGTTTCCTGTTAGCTCACCCAAATGCACCTGCTTTCTATGGAGCTGACCTCTTTAATATTTGGAAAGACCTTTCCAGATGTAATGTCTGTGAAAAAGGGTTTTGAAAGATTGAAATGTGTCTGCCACTAAAACTGAGGGGATATATCATCTTTGTTTAAGTTTGGATGGAGAAGAGGGGAAAGAGAAAAGGACAGCTGCCCTGCAGTGATTATAAAATTTATAGGGTTTTGATAAACATGAAAAGGAAAGGTGACTATGATTTTTGTTTAATGTCAACAAATCTCATGACCTCATAGGAAGCTTCTGCTGAAATGACTGGTTCACACAGCCACAGGAGGGGGAAACTGAAATACAGAAGTAGCATTACAATGGAACAAGTAGACCAGAAGGCTGTATTCTGGGGTCTGATGTCCAAATTACTTGAATTTTGGCTTACTTGTTTCCTATGAGCTTAAATTAGATTACTGATTTAGATGTTTCAGTACAGGGCTAATAGCATTGCTTCTGTTTGTGGTCTGTCATCTCTTCTCAAGTTTACTATATGTGTAAGTAGGTGAGGAGGCACAGAACATTAGTGGTGGTATAAGTTTTTTATCTTTTTAAACTGTTTTGAACCCTTCACTAATTAAAACTTTGCTTCTCTTTTCATTTTGTGATATATTGACATATACCATATAAGTCAAATTTGTGAACCACTTAGCTTGGGAGTGGCTTGTGTTTTTTAAACCTTCAGATATTCATATATCAGACTAAGGAAATAATTGTTGTTTTGGAGATTGTTTTTGGGAAAACTTTTTTTTTTTGCTTTGTTTTTCTACGTGGTTTGATCTGCCTACAATTTTTGGGCATCTTCACTTACTATGTTTGCTGTTGCTTTAGAGACTTTAAGCATTGCTGATACTGTCTCTTCCCTTATCTCCTAGATAAGATAGATTTGAGTCCTTTGTTCTACAGCTCTTAGATCTACTGAGGGAAGTGACTTGGTGTGAGTGTGTGTCTAGGGAGGCACAGAATGCAGTGGATGCTCTCTGGGTTCTTTTTGTAAAGCTGTGACTTTCCACAGTCTCTCTGCTTACAGAAACTGGATTATTTTCAAACTTTGCAATAGTTAAGTAATTTTTATAGAATTGAATAACAGACTTAATAAAGATATTAATTAAAATATCTCTGCTTTCAAAAATATGCCACTTAAAAGGTTGAGAGACATACAGTAAGAAAATGAAGCGTGAGTAACCACTAAGGTTATGTATATACACAGTTACACTTAGAATTGCTCAGTAGAGGACTAGAAAATAGGTTGAAAATGAACATCTGACAAAAAGTCCTCCAAATGGAAATTCCTGCAGGAGAACTTCATTCTTGAGATTAATTAAATGAAAGATTAGAAATTCTCTAGATAGCTGTAAGCTATTTAATAAAACTGAAGTAAGCAATTAAAAGACTCAGTTGTAGTTACTAGCAGAGGCATTGCCTCCTTTTAATGATCCTGCTGCTGCCCCCCCTCCCCGTTACATATGTTCTCCCTCATTTTACAGGAAAGCTGTATGGGAGCTCATTGATGCTAGATGCTTTCTGCAGAACCATCTTCATAAAAAGCATCCTTCTCTGAATAAGGGTAATGCAGATAATAACTTCTTTATCATTGAAAGCACATAGGCAGTCCTGAGAAAACAGAAATAAAAGTGCTTTGTAGAAATTATACTAATGAAATGTGTGTGAGAGAGTAGCTTGAAAGAGAAACCTGATTAACATCTGAAACTTCAGCTAACATTCATCTACCTTTGAATAGAACTTATGTTGCCAATAAAGCTACTTTGTCAAATCTCTGGTTTCTATTTCTAAGTTACATTGTTGTAAGCATTTTCCAATCCACCTCTTTACAGTATTTTTTTTCCCCTTTGTCTTCCAGACAAACAGATTAATTCTAACTGTTCTGGGAAACGGGTGTAGTTACTCTGGTATCTGCAAAAGACATTTCCCACTGAAGTCTTTCATATTCATTCTGAATATATTTTGTGTTCTGGTGTACCAAATAATTGTGTGTAGTTGTATATAATAAACTAGAATGTCTATGTGACCAGACTTCTGTCCCTCATGTGAGGGCAGTGTGTGATAGCAAATCAAGTAATTGTGTTAGGGAGAAAGGTATGTAACTGCAGATTGGCACTGGATTTCCCAAAATTGAAGTAGTTGCCGTAGTTCAGCAGAATTAGTATCCCACAAGTAATTAGGAAAAAGAAAAAAAGATAGAAAAAATTAATCCTTATATGTATCAAGTAGTGCTATTATAATAATTTTAGGTTGCTTCAAAATAAGATACTACTTAAGTCATTAAAGATAAGAGCACTCTATGATTAGATTTTTTTTTTTTTAGAAGTGTTCATTACTTGCCACGAGAAAACAGATGTGGTCTCAGATAAAATAAAGATGGGCTGATACAGTAGTTCTGAAGGTAAACCTATTAATGTTATTTTTCTGCTGTAAACAGAAAGCCACATTCTAAAAGTCTGCTTTCCAGACTTTAATGTTTATTGTTACTGCTCAGAAAAATGCCCAGTGAAACTTTTTGGCAATGTATAGATAATCCTTATTTTCATAGCATAATATAATTAACATATTGTACATGTCAGATGTATCTGTACACATAAAATATCATCATATTGGGTGTGTACTGGACAAAAAGATGGAGTTATAGATTTTAAAATTCTGTAGCAATAAACCCATGTTTTACTACAGAATATATTTGAAGAGTATTGCAAGATTTTTTGAAATAATGTTTGAGAAGCAAATACCAATGTTTACAGTTCCTCTTCAGGAGTGATGAGGAAATTTATTTTGTATATTGTTTTTATATTACACTTAATTTCTGTCAAACCATGTCATACATGCTTGCACTTCAAAAAAATGTTGAAATGTTCTGTTGACTTCTTGAAACTTTTTTTTGGCAACTTGACACTTTCCATTTATTTTGTCGCTTGTTTAACAGTTTTTGTGTGTGTTTTCAAAAGCACTTCCATTCACCATTCAAGGAATTCAATGGAATTCTAATAGGAACTGCACATAAATAACTACAGAAATCAATGCTTCAATTCAGCCAAGAGTTTTTTTGTGACTTCAAAAGCCACAAGAGCATTTATTATTAGAAACATACAATTGACTTTTCTTGTATTATCATTTTGCATAGTGATTTGGTTTTTACCACCACAACAAGATGTTTGACAGTTTCATTTGAAAATGATGTATTTACATTGAGTATTCCAAAACAGTGTAATTTTTATCCTTTCTCTGAAGCTCTGTTCGTGTTAATTTGCATGTTCAGCTCTGTGCAAAGGTTGTCAGTGAAATATTCACTGGTGGGTTTCTCCTTAGAGGTCAACCAAATATTAAGCATAGTCTCTTATTCCTGTATGGTGATGAAAATACAAAAAAAAATCTTTAAAGAATGGAGTTGTTGGGTTCATTTTTGTCTGTTCAGTTCTTACAGTGTAAAGCATATCCTCTCCTCTGAAGTGTTCAATTTGCTGACACTAACAACCACCCTGTGATGGTGCAGGGTTGTCTTGGAGGTAATTCCAGCCTTTAGTGTTCAAATTACAACTCAGACCATGTCATCTGGAACAGTCCTTTTCATCCTGAAGTTTTCAGGTGGGTTGTAGAAAGTGAGCTGATCTCCAAGGAGGTGGTTTGAGCACTCCAGAAGCTTTAGAAAATTGCTGCTGGTTTTTTTAAGTAGCCCAAAGATGATGTGACATGAAATACAGGACTCTGTGTCAGTCATGCTCACGGCCTTGCCAGTGAACCCCCTTGAGTGCTGCAGTTTTTAGACAACCCTTGCACACAGTTTCTGTCAGGTGATAGAACAGTGTTATCACCTTGGGTGGAGAGCACATCCAGAAGGAAACAGAGTTTTTTCTGGTTGTCAGGAGGGTACTCAGATTAATGGATTTTTCTGCATTCAAGTGTTACTTTTCACTGTTGCTGAGAGTTCAAAGAAACAAAGTCAAGCTACCAGCAGGACATTTTAGATGACAGTAGCCTTCCCCCACCCTCCCAGCCTCCTAATTCCAGCCAATCTGGTTCTGTGTGAGGAGGATGAAGTGGTGTTAAGCACTTTTTTTATGGAACTTCATCTTGTGAATCAACTGGTGCTGAGACTTGTCACCCAACAGTCCAGTTATCTTGAGATGGAGAACCACAGTCCGTCCTCACCTACCTTGTCACATGAGCAGGTGCTTTTTGTGGATGCATGTTATGGCACTTTAAAAATACTTCAGCTAGGTGGAGAGATAGGGGAGCATGGCCTCTCTCTAGTCTTTGCCTGTCCTAACCTTTGGAGTGGAAAGATTATTCAGATAAAACTTATACTGCACCTTGAGAAGAAGTGTTTTAATGGTGATAAGGGAAAGAGAGGCAGGGTAGAGCATGGTGAAGAGCAAAGCTAGTAACACTGTCATAACTGCAGATCCATTAGTGTTCACTTGGAATTATATGCATTTAGGATTTGAGTGCTGTTGTGGTGTTATCTTAAAAAAAAAAGAAAAAAGAAGGTTAAGAAAATGAAGTCTGAATTCTGCTGGTTCTTCCTCAAAGTTCTTCCCCATTTCCTTTTCCACTTCTGTGTAATTCAGATTGCATTTGAGTCAGCTGCTTTCATTTGACACTTATGTCATTCAAGCATCCCCAAAGTTAGCATGTTAATATCTGCATTTCAGCTGACTGATAGGTACACCAAAACCTATCTTAATTTTGTCACTGCAACATGAAGCTTCTTTTAATTTCCCAAGTTGTTCAGCATTTACTGAACAAGATAATGGAATGTTGCTGGCACAATTTGTAAACCTAATGTCTGAAGTTTATTAAACAAGGTTTTCTTCCTGAAACACACTCTTGCCCTTCCTCCATTCTTGTAGGTGCTTGGAATTTAACAAGTTTATAAGCCAGAGTGGAAGAAATAATAATAAGGGGCATCTAAAAATGGTTTTGTTAGGGTAACTTGGATCTTCTAAATGGCGAAAAGGATTTTAAATTTGTCTGCAAGCAAGCATTCCTCTGTATTTTTAGGTTTGTGTGTCTTCTGCTTCTTTATGAAGCACAGCTCATGACCAGAAGGAAGACAAACCAGACATCTCATGGTACTTTTGAAAATGTTGTGTGTATTATCCATCCTATCTTGAACTCCTGGTGTTGCATAGCCAACCCCAAATGTATCAGCAGAAAGGAGAAAAACATCTGTAATTTGTTTTGAATGCAGAAAGAAGAAACAGAAGAGGGGAAAAAACCCCAAACAGAGAGGAGATGGGGAAGACTGGGAGAGAAATGGTCTTTCCAGCTCTTGCAAGTAGGTGGCAGAAAACCTGAAGCGTGGAGGTATTAAAATATATTATTGGTGTGGAGCAACAAAGCTGTTATTGCTTGATACAGCACACTGTGTTTCACAGCTCCACACTGTCATGTAATGCCTTTCATTGAACATTGTTTTGCAGTATATATGTACCCTGTTTGTAGAACAGGTAGTTAGAAATTCACCTCCGAGACAATAATATAGTCCTAAATTTGGACTAAATCCTTCCCTTAGCACTTTACTGGGTTTTGTACCCATCATTCCTTTTCCAGAAGCACTTTCTTCTTCCAAGGCGGTTTATGTCCCTACCATTTCTTAAAACTGAATCTAATATATGGATAAAAAATTGTGTTTAAAAGTGCTTGCAAACTGTAATACATTCAGTTTTTGCAGTCTTGAGTGAAGTGATCTGAATTCTTTCTGGTTTATCATTATTGTGCTTTTTCAGGTGTTTCATTTTGGTGCTGCTTGGTACTGGGAACAGTCTCTTGACTGTTCTGATTTGACCTGCATCTGATTTTGAAAGCTTAAAAATGAATCTGTTTGAGCTTTTGCAATGCTGAGCATCATGAGAGGACCTTCATCTGTCCCGTGGGCTGTGGCGCCTGACTAAGCATCCTCATATGAGGAATTCCCTCTCTACAACAGCATGACATAGTTGGTTTATGTTTGTATCTTATGACCTGCTAAAAATATCCTCTTTCCTTCCCACTTACCTTCTAAGATCCTCTTCAGCAGAATTGGTGTATAACCAATTCAATTTCATTGTATTCAATTTCTGTATTTTTGCAGTGGATCATGCTGCTTGATAGAATATAAAAATTGTCCAAAAGAAACGTATGTTTTCAGGAAATAGTTTTCTACTTCATTTTTAAGAATAAATGTTGTTCTTATGTTCCGAAGACACTAATGGCACTTTAAGAATGTGGGTTTTTCCTACATTTAAGAATGCATTCTAGGAATGAAGTAGATCTTATGTAACTTTCTGTAAATGACTGGATACAGTGTCCATGAGAGGTTGTGAAAACTACTGGGATCAGAAGAGAAAGCATAAGTTGTATCAGAAGCTGACCAAGAACAACACTGTAAACAGTTATACTACAAAAGCATAATTAGTTGTGCTCTTCAAAATTCAGTCTTGAAATTAATCCTGTCTCATTGTATTAATTAATAATCTTGGTGCAAGAATTATGTCTCCTCTTATTAAAAGCTGTAGATTACAAAGAGTTCAGAAAATTTTTTAGTAATCAGAGGACTAGATTGTCCTGTAAGGAAAATAAGATAAACTCGTAGATTTGAGTACTAAAAGAATGGATACAATTTAATTATATAAAATTGAATTTTTAAGGCATAAGAACATTTCTTTGCTTTTAGGAATCAGGAATTGATAAGTAGGAGAGGAATTTGGAAATGCTGACAGTAATGTAAGTAACAGCTCACAATACCAGGCACAGGCAGGGACAACCCACCTAATAGTTATCTGTGGTTCACTGTAAGAGCAGAATGTGTCAAACAGTTTCTGCACCTGGTCTGCCTTGGCTAATGATCTTGATTGCTGGCCTTGGTAGCAGAGGAGAATTGAGGGTAATGTGTCTGAACTTTTACCCACAGCACAAATTAGGGGTGACTGTAAATATGTTGGAAAAAAAGTTTCAGTGCAGAATTTTTAAATTTTTGTTGGCAAGGTTGTCAAGGTAAGGTAGAATCAAATGCATTAGTGACTATAGAACATGGAGTATGTTTTTAAAAATGTGTTTGTAAAGCTGTTTTCTAAGAAATAGTCTTTTAAGACAGTTTCTCTTGTGCAGTTTTTTTCCAGACTCTCTTTACTTTTTATAGAAGAATGCACCTAGAAGGAAAGAGCATTCTTTGAAAGGTCTTAGTTTTAAAAAGAAATTACATAAATTGGATTTCTGCTGATGAGACACATTTACAATTTTAGTATCAATATCAGAAATTCAATTTTAACAGTATATTACATGTAAATATCTTGACTTACTGAGCTTATGACAACAAACTGAAATAATGACTTCTTACTTCAGGATGTTTGTGCTGAAACCAGCTGAGATTATAAAAGAAATTCTAGTTCTGTTCCTATTCCTCTGGAAAAGAATGCTGCTACTTAATGCCTTATTAGGACAGACAAAAGGCTGATCAACAGGAGCATCTGGATCTGACTGTCAAATGACCTGGTGTGGCAATATCACTAATTGCAGCTCACTCTTAACATTTGTGTCCTAGTTCAGATTCACAGCATTTACAGTAAGATTATCAGACTGCTATGCTTTATATATGTATTTAAAATATGGAGGGAAAATAGAAAGGGGGAAAAAATATTTGTTTCTGAGCAATTGATGTAATTTATTAATTTTGAGGAGTAGATCATGTGCTTTAGAGGCTTTAGTACGTCTACTCTACAGACTGGTTTGACTGTCTTGAGCAGTTTTTTCGATGCTGACAAGTGTGCTAAGATGAGTTGATCACCTGTGTTTTAAACCTTAAGGATATTTGGAATGCTTTTGGTGGTTTGTATGTCTTGTATGTGGCATATACCAATATGAATTCTCATAAAGTATTCTTTTAATTTTTTTGTTTAGTTTATCATTTTAGTAAAATGCTGAACTGTCTTTCCTTCAGAATTTCCATTCCTACTTGTGTTTAGTCTCATGTGACCTTCTCAGATCAAACCTATTACAATACAATACAAAAAAAAAAAAGGTACAGGATTTGTCTTCATAGGAATTTCTTGTAAAATAAAATTCTGCTAACAAACAAAATCATTATTTCAAACCTGTTCTTGTGGAGATTCTTATTCCCTATTGAGTATCTAATTGGTTGGCTAATCTGATTGACTTTTGGTTGAATTCTCTTCTGAAGTGAAAAAAGGCAGCCTTACAGTTGAATAAATGGATGTTGTTTTGAAGGACATTAGAGAAGAAAAGAAAAAAAAGAGAAAGAAAAAGTTGTGTTATATTTTTATTAACCTGGATTGAAACCTGAACATCTGAAGTAATTTGTCTTGATCTTTTGGGGGAGACATTTTTATTTTTCTTTCTTGAGGAAAAAGATTTTGTGGAGTCATTTTACGCATCTTAAACATCTTAAGTATCAAAATACAGGGAAGCATAAAATATCAATATATATGGAACCTAAAATTAGAACAGATAAGAAGTAAATACATTTCATGTGATAATTAAAATTTTTCCATGGCTTGGACTCATGAGCATTTACAACTCAGGTTATGAAAAGTAAGTGTAAGATATTACTTCAGTGTCAATCTCTGTTTTAGAAAGAAAGCATTGATTTGCAAATCAGTTAAATTGTTTTTGAAAAGTTCATTTTCTCTCTGAAAGTCATCTTTCAACTCCTAACCTAAAGCTAACTAAGCTGTATAATAGATAGGTGCAGCTAAAAATGTACAGGGATCTTCTCCTTTCCCTGTGCCCAATTAAACATTGGTTACTGTGTATAAATATTTTTTTTTCTGTAGCAATTACTGTTCCAAGACCTACAGCAATGCCTGGTAGTCATTTTACAGATGTTAACTCAGCCACACATAGTTAAGCCCATGTCCCCTCAAATTCCTGTGTTGCCTGCTATGGACTATAGCAGTGATACATCCTGTGAGCTCTGCAGACCCTCTGAAGTGATGTTATCTGGGGCTGTGTAGATTCCAAAGTGCGTTTTTAAGATATAATTATTCTAAATGTTATTAATACTTTGCATTTTCAGAGGAATGTATATATTCCTGAGCAACTTAAGAGTTGTGTTCATGCATCAGAAGCTTTCTGAATTGTGATATTAACATGTTAAATCTTATGGTTAAAAAAGGTTTTGGCTCTTGCTGTTGAAAAGAGAAACTTAAGAGTATATGTATAGGTGATGCTCTTTCCCAAACGTGTACAGAACCTGCACCAGTTCCTAAAGGCACATTGTTTCATCCAACTGCCTTGCCTTTTTAATTCCAGTGCCACCATCCCAGTACATCTCATACCTTCTGCTGTAGCCAGGGTGTGAGGGGGTGTGTGGTCATGGCTGCTGTGGGTTGATAGGTTTTTGATTAGCTGGTGAAGCAGAGAAACAACAGCACAGGGGATCAAGATCCAGGATGCTGCGTGCAAATAACTGTTAGAAACAGCTGATAATGACAGATGTTTGGAAGGGAAGGAGGAGATCCTGCTTTCTCTCTTCCTTCAGCTGCTTATGCTTTTCTGCTTTCCCCACAACTGGGCATCAGTACAGGTCTTTGGAGTCCATCCCTGCACAGCTACGTGGCATTTTCAGGTAGGAGATGACGTATCACCAAGAAGTTACAAAATCAACTTGGTCTTGCCTACCCACCCCCTGCTGCCTGAGCTGAAAGTTTTGTGCCGATTGTATTGGGTGCAGTGGTGTGAAACTCTTATCGCACAACTTCTGTATTTCCGTACATGAGAATATCATGCTTTGTCTTTTATTGGCAAAAGTGGCAATGATTACTTCCAACATATGTTTATCTATTTGGACTTGGATGTCTGCAGGATAAGAAAAATAATTGTGAATTAAAAGTCTAGACTCCGACAGTATTTGGCAAATAGTAAAACGGAGCACACAATAAGAAACTTATGTGAGAGTTCTTCTAGAGAAACTAATTGTAGGAAAGTGTATCAGCACCAATTACAACAGTGAAGTCTATCTTTCTGGAAAGGTCTGCCAAAGTCATTGATGAAGATAAAATCCAATCTTTCCTGAGCTGCTTTGTGTGATTGTGTGCCAAAGATGATATGCTGAAGGAATCGTAGACTTTACGCCAAGTTCTGTGGGATTTAAGCATTGCTTGTTAACTAGAGGAAATTTTTTCTTTGAGTTGCATAAATTAACCTTTCTTCTAACAATTTATCTTTTGTTTATGTGTTACTGTTCCTTGTTCATTTGTACTGTCATCATCATTCTCTCCCCACCCCCCATGCACTAGTCACTTTTCATACCACAGGGAGAAAAATTCTGCATCAAAAGGGCTGGCACAGCACACGCTGCAGATAAGAACGCGAGTACTGTGTTGGATCAGATAAAAGATCCAGAACTCAGTAATCCTGACAGTGATGAATAACATGGAGAAGTGTAAGACTCAGCTCCTGTATGCAGTGAACATTCCTTGATGTAGCCACATACAAACTGATTAGAAATCCATTCCTAGGTTTGTTTGGTTTTAACATATAGGTACTGATAGCTATACATTTTATTCTGTAGAATATGTAACTATTTTTGAGTATTCATGGTAAACCCAAAAGCATTTCTGGTGTCTTTCAGGCGAAGAAGTACTGGGCTGAAAAAGGAAGGCACTAATGTGTTATCTTTTATATAGAGTGCATTGTATAAGCTTAGTGTTCATTTTCAGAGCAAAAGAAAGAACAAGCATAAATTTGAAATTGTGAGAATCATGTTGTTAATACATATGGCGTGTAACTATTATAAAAGACCTTATTCTAATGCCAGTACCTGATAAGAACAGCAAGAGATGTATGACCAGTGTGGGCTGCTGCCACTGACTCACTATGTAATGACAGGCAAATTACTCGGTTTTCTGCATCTTGTTCTACTCCTTTATAAATGAGAAATATTGTTTCCCAGTAAAACTCTGAGATCATTGGATAAAAGGAGATTATTTTTTTTGGTACGCCTACTGAGTATATAAATTTGAAGTTAGAAAGTGCAGCAAATACCAGGTTCTGTACAAGTCTTTTACCAGTACAGACACAGTACGATGAGTCCTGTGCTCATTATGGATTGTCTTAAACCATGTAGTACTTTGAAGACCTCTGTAATGCACAAGCAAAAATAGGGGGTTAGGTCAGACTTGGCACTTCAGTGTGTATTCTGTTCAGGTTTTTTTCTTAGTTAAGTACAGTTTCAGTAAAACTTCTCTGATGTCTGCACTGATAACTACCATTCCATTTTGTTTGATATACCAGACATTGCACCACCTTCAGATGAAATAGTACAGGGAACCCTTTAGATTAGTTTTCTATCACTCTCCCATCACCTCTTTCACATTGTGTCTTTGGCTGTGTTTTATCACTGAATTTTCGTAGTGTTTTGGGGAATTTGACCTTTTCAGAATTGTTAACACTATAGTCTTAATCTTTTCCCTGGCACCTCCTGAAACAAAATACAAATTAATGATTCAGACACCACAAAACAAATCACATGCCATTTGTTTCTTCCCAACGATTCTTCATTGTCATTGTTTGCTCTGTTGTATGCAAGTCCTTGTGTATTCTCTGGTGAAAGGGACCTAAA